>NC_056725.1:1423177972-1423325472 GCF_019279795.1 Protopterus annectens
GGACTCTTACTACCGTATCAAGATACACAGAAGCTCCAAGATATTCCTTCGCTTCCGGCTGGGAACCAGTCATTTCCACTTCTGAGCCCTACCCTTTGGTCTCACCACAGCCCCCAGGGTGTTCACAAAGGTAATGGCAGTAGCAGCTCACTTGAGGATTCAGCTATTGCCTTACCTAGACGATTGGCTCCTCGCTGCTTCCACCAGGCGTCATCTTTGACAAGCCAGAGGCTTCTTCCTACATCTCGCAGCTTTATTAGGGATTACGATCAGTGTTTCCAAGTCGCTCTTAAATCCGGTAGAGATCTTGGACTTTATCGGGGCATGGCCTGACGCCCTTCAGTTGAAAGTCTTCCTAATTCCAGACAGGGTCCAGAGGCTAAGAACTCATGTATCACTGATTCTTGACCCCAGGTTACCCAAGGCAGCAGATGTTCTCAGAGCCTTGGGCTCCATGGCTGCAGTAATTTCTATCCTCCCCTGTGCGTGTCTTTACATGCGTGTCCTACAGTGGACTCTAGCCGTACAGTGGTCTTGGTTGTATCTTCCCATGGAATACCCAATTCACATCAGCAAATCCTGCAGGGCGTCACTTCTCTTGTGGGTCCAGACTCAGGAAATTGTAGTGGGATGCCTCTTTATTCCATCCACAGCCCAAGCCACAGTCACCACGGACCCCTCCCAGCTCAGGTGGGGGGCATTATCTGGGGAGAACGGTCCAAGGCACGTGGTCCCAGATTGAGACTAGATTGCACATCATTGTACTGGAGATGAGAACAGTGCTTTTAGCATTGCAGGCCTACCATACTTTTCTTCCTCTGGGAACTATTGCAATTCAGTCAGACAACATATCTGTTGTCTGGTACATCAACAAACAAGGAGGGACCAGATCTTACCCTCTGTGTTGTGAGGCCATGAGAGTTTGGGAGTGGGTGATTTTCGCCAGTTGGTTTATGATTGCAACACGCATCCTGGGATGCTCCAACATTTTAGTGGACAAATTGAGTTGGGCTATTTTAATGCCATACTAGTGGTCTCTGAAGTAGTCTGTAGCAGAAGAGATCTTCCTTGCATGGGGATAGCCTTGCTGCGATCTCTTCGCATCTCCTTCCAAAAAGAAGTGCAGTGAGTTGTTCACTCTGAATGTTCTTCATGTTTCACTGTTGCAGTCATTACATTTGGGTAATCCTGCTGGCAGGTTGCCCTCAGTCGGCCTGAATTCCAAAGCCGTGGGTCCTGCATCGGCTGCTGTCGGCCCTTCCCATACGTCAGGGGTAAAAAAAAAAAAAAGAGCGGCTGATGCCATTTTCTTCAGTTTTGCCGTGCGGTGCCTGAAGCAGAAGCACTTCAAGTGCCGGTCGGCCGACTCCTGAGATTTTCGTGTTCGAATTTCAGATCCGAAGTCGTCACTAACGCTAAGTACCCCATTGGGAAACTTTTTTTTCTTGCTCCAGACCGATGTCAGAAAAAGTTAATAATTGTATTTCTTGTGGAAAGCAAATACCTCATAAGGACTTTCATTCTTACTGTATTCCTTGCCTAGGCCCTGACCATAACGTTTCAGGTTGTCTGTTTTGTGCTAGATTCAACCAATGCACTATTGAGCGTCGGTATGATTTTGCAATAAACTATTTTGGACGCATGTTTAATTATTCAGTAATGTCGTCGGACAGCCATCCGACTACCGGGGTTCACAAAAAACGCGAAGAAAAAAGATACGACAACAGATGCCCAAAGCTGACGAAGCTTCTCCTAAGCCATTCGCCTGTTCTCAGTGAGGTGCTTTCACAGCCCCTGACATCAGCTACTCTAGAGTCGCAGGCCGATACAGACTCCCACGTGGAGTCTGCTATGCCGCTGGAAACTCAAAATATTGGAGCCTCGGACACTGTTCTTTCAGATGGGTCTGGAGCCACTGAGCAGGCACCGGCTTCTGAGGGTGTTTTCAGACCTAAACATTTATACATTAAACAGACTTCAAAGGAAAGACTAAAGCACCTTCAAAGACAAAGAAACAAACTCAAGAGCCACGTGGACAGGCCTCCATGCCCAAAAAACTGATGCTCAAAATGGCCGACGACTTGATTACCTTGATCAGGGGTTCCCATCCCCCTCCTGTTAAGAGGCCTAGGCAAGAGATAGACTATGAATCTTCAGATCAGGTTTCTATTTCTTCTGATTCCTCTTCTGATCAGGAATATTCACTTCCCCCTGAGGATTCTGATGCTGAAGAATCTATTCCTTCAGCTTCTCCTCCTGAAGACTATTCTTTTGGGGAAACCTTGCATACCATGAGGGAGCACTTCCACTGGGAGAGCCAAGATTTTTCAGAATCTAAAAAGAGGCTCAGGGACTTATTTTTACTACCTCAACACAGGCCTCTAGCCATTACACCTGTGTTAGACATTGTAGATGATGTGTTTTCAGAGTCTAGTCTGACCCCTGACTCCTTACCTCCAGCTCCTGTTAAGCCCGACAGATATTACAGGGTTCCTGACTCTCCTAAATTCCTTTTCAAAAACCCTGCAGCAGACGCAGAAACTATTTCACAGGGTCCCAAAGGGTTTAAGGTCTCTGCTGCAAAAAAACCTACCCCCTCTGACAGAGATTCTAGGGCACTGGATAGATGGGGGATAAAGGTTTACATATCTGCTACCTTGGCTATAAGGGCCTTAAACTGTCAGTTTCATATGCTCCAATATCAGCAACATGTCATGGCATTGCTTAAACAGAAAATGTTAAATTCTGAATGTGCAGAAAACAAGGAAATGCAGGATTTTTTGTATGCAGCTGAACAAGTTGGAAAGCATACTTTCCAATGTGGTTTTGATTCTCTGGAGGCCTCCTGCAGGGCTGCAGTTACGGGTTCTGTAATTTGGAGGCATGCTTGGTTAAAGGAACAAAATCTGCCTGATCATGTCAGTTAAATTATTAGATGCACCTTTACAGCTCGATTCTTTGTTAGGTGTTAAGGCCGAAGAGGTGTTAAAGAAAATGAAGGACAAAGCTAAATCTATGCAAACTGTCAGATTTTTTAAAAGTACAGCCACCTAGGTTTAGTAGACACTGGCCTACAAAGAATTGGTCCGTTCCTGTGTCAGACCTCAAAGGGGCATATCCAGACGCCCTAGAGGTAGATCCCAGGTGCAAGGTTCATAAGCAATGGGGTGCTTCTACCTCCAAAAGTGGAGAAGACAAATCACAATCTTACAGGAATCAGTCCCATTGACTTCCCCCTGCCTGTGCCAAGCACTTATCTCCTGGCAGCACCCCTAGGAGGAAAAATAGCACTTTTTTCTCAAAATTGGAACATTATAACCCATGACAAGTTGGTTCTAAACCGTGTCTCAAGGCTACAAGTTCGACTTCCATACCTTGCCAAAGACAATTGGTTGGCCAGATCTGCCAAAAATCAATGGGCAGAGGCACAAAAGCAAATCTCATCCCTCATGGACATGGGGGCCATTCAACAAGTACCAGAGCAAGAGCAAGGGGCAAGGATTTTACTCGACTGTTCTTGGTACCCAGAAAGGACAAAGCCTGGAGACCATTACTGGACCTATCTATCCTAAACACATTCCTGGATATACCATAATTCAAAATGTTGACCTTGCAGCAGCTTCTGCCCATGCTGGGCACGAAGGCTTGGCTTGTGACTTTAGACCTAAAAGAGGCATACCTGCATGTCCCAATCAGACAATCATGCAGAAGGTAAGATACCTCTCATTCAAGGCTGGCTCGATGCATTGCCAATTCTCTGCACTGCCCTTTGGCTTCTCTGCTGCTCCCAGGGTCTTTACAAAGTGTATTCCTCTTTGTCTGCAGAATGCAATTACTGGTGCCAGGCAAATATACCCTTACTTAGACTACTGCCTAATTCTAGCAGAGAGCAAGGACCTTCCTCTACAGCATCTGGCGTTTGTGAAAAAGACTTCCAACATGCCTAGGGTACACAGTCCATGAAAAGAAATCAAAATTAGCACCCTCTCAAGCAATAATATTCCTGGGTGCATGCTTAAATACATCTGCCCAGATGGCTTATCTCACGCCAGACAGAGGCAACTGACTACCTATTTCAAAATGCTGGCAACAAAGGCCCAGTTATCTGCAAGAAAAATTCTGCAGGCTCTGGGCTTCATGGCATCCTGCATCCTACTAATTACATATGCAAGACTGCATATGAGGAAACTTCAGTGGTACTCAAGTGTTTGGACTCAATATTGCCACAGCCTGGAAACCATGATTTCTCTCATTCCCTGCCTGCAACAGGAGTTTCGATGGTGGGCAAAGGCTTGTCACCTGAACAAGGGACAGCCGTTCACATAACCCCCAGTCAGGCAAAACCTAACAACGGATGCATCAGATTATGCCTGGGGGGCCCACATGGCAGGAAGATGCATTCAGGGCACATCGTCTGCAAACCAAATGCATGTACATATCAATCAAAAAGAGATGCTAGCTGTTCAAAATGCCCCGACAGCCTTCAAGGGCCTACTTCATCCGGGACAACTACTGATAGACAAACACCATGGTCATGTGGTACATAAGCAGGGAGGCACTCGTTTTTACCCCCTCTGCAGACTGGCCATGACTTTGTGGGACACAGCATTGACTTACCAAGTACATCTGCAGGCACAATTCCTGCCAGGAAAGATAAATACTCTGGCAGACGAACTAAGCCGAAAACTCATGGATCCCTATGAGTGGCAGCTTGATCCACAAGTCTTCAACATAAGGAAATGGGGATGCCTGGATATAGACCTATTTGCCTGTCCTGACAACTGCCAGCTAAAGAGATTCTACACAAGGACTTATCACAGACAAGCATGGAAAGTGGATGCCCCGTCTTTCAACCGGAAAAACTTGACAGTATATGCCTTTCCTCCACTGCCTCTCTTCCCCAAGGTACTCCTAAAGGTCAGACAAGAGAAGCCAAAAATACTGTTTGCCCCAGACTGGCCCCGCCAGCACTGGTATCTCGTCCTAAGGAACTTGTCTCAATGCCCAGGCTGGACCTTACCTCGAATACCTCCTCTACTGTCTCAACAAAACAATCCGATCCTGCACAGCCAACTCAAGCCCTTAAATCTGGCAGCATGGCGGATAATGTAGTCATACAAAACACACCTCTCACTAAAGCGGTGATGGATGTCATTTTGGAGGCCAGTAGGTCTAGTACTAGAAAATCTTATTTTGGAAAATGGAAGAGATTCTGTGCCTGGAACCAGGCACAAGGAATTGACACAGCAGTACCAAATATTCCTCAGATTTTGCAATACTTAACTGAGATGTTGAACAAAGGCCTGTCTTTCTTTTTCATCAATTAAAATTCATGCCTCTGCCATTTCGGCTCATTATAGTACAGAGCCACCAATCTTTTCTCATCCTTTAAGGCGATACCTCAGAGGAGCCAAAAACTTAAGACCTCCAAGGAGAACACCAATACCTGCATGGGACCTCATTTATGTTTTGGAAAAACTCGCTCTGCCACCTTTTGAGCCAGCTGCAACAGCTGAGAGAAAGTTTTTATCTTGGAAAACAGCTCTGTTCCTAGCAATAATCTCTGCAAGACGAGTCTCGGAGCTAGAGGGAGCTAGAGGCACTCATGGCTGTTGAACCTTTTATCATTTTTTATCCAGACAGGGTCTCTCTGAGGACAAACTCGACATTTATGCCTAAGGTAGTGTCCAGTGTGGCCCTTAATGAAACTATTCATCTGCCTACTTTTTATTCAAACCCACAGAATAAGGGGGAGAGAATTCTGCATTCTTTGGACATGCACAGACAGCTACACTTCTACTTGAACAGAACCAAACCTTTCAGAAAGACTGAGCAACTACTAGTGGCATATGCTGCAGGATCACAAGGAAAGGCTATCTCAAAGCAGACTATTTCAAGGTGGATATGCCACTGCATTTGTTTCTGCTATTCATAACCTGGCAAGCCAGTACCTAAGGGCATTAGGCCACATTCAACCAGAGCAGCAGCCACTTCAGCAGCCTTCCTCAGGGGAGTACCAACCAAAGACATTTTAGAGGCTGCTACCTGGAGTTCAGTGCACACATTTAGAAAGCACTATAATTTACCACTTTACTCTAAATCCAGGGCAGGCTTTGCCATTGCAGTTCTGCAGGGCCTCATAGCCGCTCCTAATGCTATTTAGCTCCAGCCTCCCAGCCATAGCTTTGGGATTCAATCCAAGTGTAATGGCTGCAACAGTGAAACACGAAGAACATAGTACAGTTGTGTACACTTACCATAGATGTAGATGTTAGAGTGTATTCACTGTTGCAGTCCTGGTTACCCTCCCTCCAGCCCCCTTTCTTCTTTTGGCAATACCTCTACTCTCACTTTGCTCAAAGCTTTTTTGTTGGAGGTATATCCTTGTATTCTAGATTTAATTGCTTCCCAATAGGGGGGCACCTGACATCGGGGGCAAGAAAAACTGATGTAATAGCGCCGGCTGCAATTTTTATACCCCTGACGACCTGACTTCATGGAAGAAGGGACAGCAACGGGCGCAGGACCCAAGACTTTGTTTAATCAGGCCGACTGAGGGCTACTGCAAGCAGATAACCCAAATGTAATGATTGCAACAGTGAATACACTCTAACATCTACATTTGTGGTAAGTGTACACAACTGAAACGAGAAAGTAAACCACCAACTAGTTAAGAAAAAATGTTGATCCACAGATACCAATGCTCGTACACGGGATGATGAAATTCTTTTATTCAACAAAGAAACGTGTTTAGCGCTTTCAACTGGGAAATCCAGTCTTCATCAGAACACAGCTTCAGGCTGCTGCCCCATAGGTATACCAGAGGGACCTTTATCTTCACTTCCTATCACGTGACACGCGCTTCGTATTGTTGCTTCCCGTATTCAATGGGTCTCAATGAAACCCAAGATGGCGGTCGTTGCCGACATACGGGGTTTCGAAGGACCGAACTGAAGGTAGGCGATGCAAGCAAAGTGTACACAACTGTACTTTACCACTCATTCCGAAGTTTCTTCAGAAGGCTTGCTGAGTGGGCGCAAGGTGATCCTCATTGCTGCGTTCTGGCCTTGTCAAGTTTGATTCCCCTTCCTCTGGTCTCGTGTTCTAGCTCCTCCTCGGATTCTAGATCCCTGCCCGGATTTCATTTCTCATCCTTCGGGCTGTCCGCCCAACCTGGACAGCCTCAAGCTCACAGCTTGGTTGCTCCAATTCCCTTAATTGCCAGGAGTCCCGGTCTTTTGTCTTCAGTGAAAAGTATTCTAGTGGCGGCTCATAAGTCTTCCACTAGGAAGATTTATTGCAGTAAATGGAAACAATTTTCTATTTGGGCATCTCTACGAAAGCTTGATCCTTTTATGGCCCCTGTATCCGCGGTACTGGATTTCTTAGCCAGCATTTTTCAACAAGGGCTAGTTCTTCCACTGTGAAAGTGCAGCTGGCAGCTATTTCAAATTTTCATGTCTGTGAGGACCTAAATGCACTGGCCTCTTCTGCATTGTGTAAGGCTTTTCTTAAAAGGCACATTTCTTTTGCATCCTCGAGTTAAGAACCCTGTCCCTCCATGCAACCTTACTTTGGTTCTTCAGGCCTTAGTTGCACCACCTTTTGAACCTGCAGCTTTGGCAGATTTAACATTTCTATCCTGGAAGACAGCCTTTCTAGTGGCTATTACTTCGGCTAGGAGGGTTTCTGAGCTTCAGGCCTGGTCTGCCCTGCCCCCTTACTTGATCTTCCATAAGGACAGGATTTCTCTCTGCACAAACGCTACTTTCTTTACAAAAGTGGCTTCTGAATCAAACCATTAAACCTGCCTGTTTTCTTTCCAAATTTTCAGAACATGGGTGAATATAAACTGCATTTGCTAGATGTTCCTAGACAACTTTGTTTTTATTTACACAGAACAAAGCCCTTCCATAAGTCTGACCAGTTGTGTCCTTTTCTAAGCCCTTTTTGGGTAAGGTCATCTCCAAAGTTTCTTTAGCTAGATGAATTACGCTGTGTATTTTGCAAATTTACAAAGACAAAGGTTTGTCTCCACCTGGTCCGGTTAATGCTTGTTCTACCATATCTATGTCTATGTCTGCTGCTTTCTGGTCTAGGGTGTCATTGGCTGACATTTGTGCGGCAGCAACTTCGGCTTAGTAACATGACTTCATTTCTCATAAGTTGGATTTAATCTCCAGAGGGAGAGCATCCTTTGTCTCTGTGGTGCTCAGGAATATCCTTCCATGAGGGCCTCCCAGGGGCTTGAGTAGCTGGGGACTCTGTCCCACAGGTTGAAGATGAAATGAAATTAACTACTTCAGATAAAGAAGTTATGTACTAACCATAACTTTCCATCTGAGTAGTTATGCTTTAATTTTTTCTGCAGCCGTCTCACCTTCATTCCCCCGAACCTTCTCATGTTATGATCATGTATGGTTTCTTCTAGTTTGAGTTGCTGATTAGTTTGGGGTGCAGCAAACTCGATCTGAGGGAAGGCAGGAGATGGTGGTGTGTTATGGATAAGGGGGAGGAGTTCGGAGCAAGTGCTTGTAAAGTTGCCGGCTCATATCTGATACGGATCCTTACACCCACAGGTTGCATAAAAATGAAGTACAACTACTCAGATGGAACGTTATGGTGAGTACGCAACTTCTTTTTTTAATGGTATGTGGCACGTATGTTAAGTAGCCTAGGAAATTCAGGTGTTACTCATCACTAGTATAGTTTATATTCTTAAATTGGAATGACTTCTGTTTGTTACTGTGTTGGATTATGCTAGTGCAGTGTGTTGGCAGTAAGAGTATCTATCATGTAAGTGAGACAGATAAAGATTCTTAACTAAGGTACTGGAGTAGTAAGTGCTTTGTGTTAACGGTGATACGTTAACACTGCAAATGTGTACCACTAAAGCTGTCACACTAATTTATGTACTCCTTCAGGCTTCTAGTTTCTGCTAAGTGTACTTGTAAAGTGTTTACTTTCTGCTAAGTGTACTTGTAAAGTGTTTACTTTACACTGTAAGCTCATCTAGGAAATTGAGACTCCTTGACCTTTTAGATTGTCCCTTTCTTCAGAAGAAAGTGAACAATGCATTAAGTATAACCCACACTTGATGTTGGGTTCATTGCCATTTTATACCATATTCAGTGAAAAGGTGCGTTTGTTTTGGATTTTATTTTATTTAGAATAGATCCTGAAGTTTTTTTTTTTTGGAACTGAAAACTCCTGCATTAACATCATTAAAGACTGAACCCATACTGTTTCAGTGTCTAAATTAATGTAGATGTTGTACTATTTCCATGCTAAATGTATGCATAGACACTTTTTTATTTCTTAGACAGAGATTTTGTCATAAAGTCGCATAGTTGAGCACCTTACATTGAAATTGAATATACTTGGTTGTGGTGGTGATGTAGGGAAACAGCAGTGCAAGTAAGAAACTGCTTTTCCAAAACAGTTGGTTTACTTTGCCAGAATGTTTTTTAGCTGTATTGAAATCGTTTTCAAGTACCTATCTTGACATCACACTGTTGATGTGATTATAGAGACGACAAAACTGTGGAGATGGGAGGTAGATGAGACGCAATCAGTTTCAACTTTCACTATTTTTATTTCAGGTTATACTCAAGTTAAGCAATGATGATTCAGAAAATGAGCATCAGCCCTCGAGGATCATGTTTAAAAGTGTGAAACACCCTTTTCTCTTAAAACAAAAATGTCTGCATGCAGCTTTTTGCATGCAAATACTTTTTTGTATGAAAAGGTGCGTTTTGAAGCAGTTAGTACAATATTAACTTTAAATACTGCTTCCTAATGCAGAAGACAAAATGTAGCAAGCCGTGTTTGCGGCCCTTAATATTCATGAGAGGGTAGGGGGCAGTTAACATAATTCCGGGTGCAGCTCTAACAATGCTGGATTAGAGTAGGTAAGAAATTGTAAATTAGTGATGTAATTGTCAAACTGTTAAGTTGACAATTTGGCAAAACTAATAGATGTCCTTCAAGAATGCAACTGCAGTCATAACATATGGGTTGTCCTGCCTCAGGCAGCCCTCGGTAGGCCGGTTCAAAGTCTGGGTCTGACGTCGGCTGATGTCGCATTTCTCTCAGACGACAGAGCGGCTGGAGTACATAAGCATCAGCCGACGCCATTTTCTTCAGTCTTTCTTGCCGCGCGGTGCCCGAAGCAAAAGTGCCGGTCAGTCAGCTCCTGTATTTTTCGAATCTGAAGTCATCAAAAAAGCTAAGTACCCCGTTGGGGACATTTTCTTGCCTTAGCAGATCAGAAATTACTGAAAAAGTTTAATAATTGTTTGTCTTGTGGTAAACAAATACCTCATAAGGATTTCCACTCTTACTGCCTTCCTTGCCTTGGCCCAGACCACGACGTCTCGGCCTGTGCCGCCTGTGCTCGCTTCAATAAGCGCACTCTCAGGCGCCGGGCGGAGTTCGCTGAAGACTTTTTCGGCGAAAAATTTGATTATACAATGCCGTCGGAACTACCGACGTCGCAGACTCCTAAGAAACGAAAAGACCGGGACCGACATCCTCGGCTCGTGTCTTCCACCGACTCCACGCCAAAACCTACCGCGAGTGCCCCGGTTCCCTCTGAGGCGGTTATTTCACTGCTCCGAACCGAAGACACCGCATTACAGATACCTCCGATACCGGAGACCACCCCGACGCCAGTTATTGATTTTCCTCCGGATACTGAAACAGAGGAAATGCCCGAGACCATTGCTGTGGATAAGGTCACTCCTGCACATGGTGCTGCTAGGCCTCCTATGTCCATGTCTATTAAGGCCTACACACGTGCTAAGGCAGCCAGCAAGACCAAGCACCTTACTGCTAAAGCCTTACCTCAGCCTACTCCTGAAGCACAAATCATGACTATGGCCGCAGACTTAATTTCCATGATCAGAGGTTCCCAGGCCCATCCTGAGAGAGGATCCCAGCCTCCTTCTGATAAGAGGCCCCGGGTTGAACCCTCTGACCCTCTCCCTCCAGATGAAGATTCTGAGGACTCTGTTCACTCCGATAGCCCGGAAGAGCCCTTCCAGACCTATGAGGACTCGGATGCAGAGGACTCCATCCCCTCGGCCTCCCCTCCGGAGGATATTTCTTTTGGGGAAGTTCTGCATTCCATGAGGGAACATTTTAAGTGGCAAGGCCAGGAATATTCCAATTCCAGAAAGCGCCTTCGAACCTTTCTTAAAAAGCCCCAACACAGGCCCTTAGCTATACCTCCTGTGCTTGATGTTTTGGATGATTTATACTGACTCCAGTGTTACCCCTGATACTCTTCCTCCTGCTCCTGCCAAGCCAGACAGATACTATAGGGTCCCAGAAACACATTCTCATTTCTTTAGGGCCCATGCTGTTGATTTAGAAACCGTTTCACAGGGACCTAAAGGGGTTTCAGCAACCACCTCCAAAAATCCTTTGCCTTCCAACAGGGAAGCTAGGTCATTAGAGAGATGGGGGAAAAAGGTCTACACCTCTACTTTATCTATGAGAGCTCTGAATTGCCTCTTTCATATGTTTCAATATCAGGATTACCGGTTAGATGAATTACAGAAAACATTGGCCTCTCCTGAACCTTTAGACAAAAAGTCTTTGCAGGAGGCTGTACATAATTCTCAGCAAGTTAGCAATCACTTTCTGCAGTGTGGATATGATGCATTGGAAGCTTCATGTAGGGCAGCTATGACAGGGGCGGTCATTCGTAGACATGCATGGTTAAAAGAACAACCTCTACCAGATCATGTTAAGGCAAAACTTCTTGATGCGCCCTTGGAAAAGAACAAGCTTTTTGGTGCTAATGCTAAAGATGTGTTAAAGTCCATTGAGGAAAAAGCCAAGTCAGTTCAGACGGTCAAAGATTTCTTCCAGGTTCAGCCACCCAGATTCAGCAGGAATTGGCCTTCAAAAAACTGGTCTTTTCCTAATCCTGAAAGATTTCAAAGGGATAAAAACAGGCGTGGCCGAGGAAGAGGGCAATACAGAGGTTCCTACAGGGGACGACAATGGCAACCAGCAAACCAAAGAAGTGACACAGGGGTCTCTCCTGCCCCACAGGGACAATCTCAATGACTTTCCTCTACTTCCGCTGACCAAGGAGCAAATGGAAGCTCCATTGGGCGGAAAATTATCTCTGTTTTCAGACAATTGGCACAGATTGACAAAGGACAAATGGATTTTGGACATTATAGACCAGGGTTACAGGTTCCACTTTCATACCTTACCAAGAAAACAAGGCATGCCAAACCTACCACAAAACCAGAGGGCAGAGGCTATCAAGCAAATTTCTCTGCTTGCTCAGATCAAAGCAATAGAAAGAGTTCCACAACAAGAACAAGGCCAGGGGTTTTACTCAAGACTGTTCCTTGTTCCAAGAAAAGAAACTCAATGGAGAACAATACTGGATTTGTCCGCATTAAACACTTTTCTCATAGTACCAAAGTTCAAAATGCTGACTCTACAGCAACTCCTTCCCATGCTGGGCAAGGGGTCTTGGCTGATTACTCTGGACCTCAAGGAGGCATACCTGCATGTCCCTGTCAGACACAGCTGCAGAAGATACCTCAGATTTCTTGCAGGGCCAGAGCATTATCAATTCTCAGCATTGCCATTTGGCTTATCTACTGCGCCCAGAGTATTCACAAAATGCCTGGCTTCAGTAATTGCTCATTGCAGGCTCCAGGGGATCCAAATTTACCCGTACCTGGACGACTGCCTCATACAAGCGGACGACAAACTGATTTTGACAAAAAACTTGAATTATGTTATACAATTGCTACAGGCTCTGGGATACACGGTCAACTTCCAAAAGTCAAGACTTCAGCCATCCCAGCAAATAACCTTCTTAGGAGCCAAACTAGACACAGCCTCTCAAATGGCTTACCTGACAGAAGACAAGCAAAAGAAGTTAACTCATTTCAAAGGTTTGGCAAAGCTCACCCAGATGACTGCAAGGAGATTCCTACAGGCCCTGGGTTACATGGCATCCTGCATTCTCCTGGTTCCATTAGCAAGACTGCACATGAGGAAGCTTCAATGGTACCTAAAAAGCTTATGGTCTCAGCACAGCAACAACCTAGAGACGACCATACCGCTCATTCCATGCCTACAAAAGGAATTTCTATGGTGGGCCTCGGTAAGCCAGGCAAACACAGGTATGTAATTCAAAAAAACTCAAATAACACAGACCATGACCACAGACGCCTCAGACCTTGGATGGGGGCGCACATGGAGGGCAGATGTATTCAAGGACAGTGGTCTCTAAAGGAAACACATCTGCATATCAACCAAAAAGAAATGCTGGCAGTAATGCATGCCATCGAGGCCTTTCGACAACAACTTCACCAAGGCCACCTGCTAATATGAACAGACAACACCACTGTGATGTGGTACATAAACAAGCAGGGGGGCACCCATTCTTACCCCCTTTGCAGGCTGACAATGAATCTTTGGGAAAAATCACTGAGCCTAAACATACAGTTGCAATCCCAGTTTGTTCCAGGCAAAGACAATGTGCTGACAGACAGCCTAAGCAGGAATTTCATAGACCCCCACGAGTGGAGGTTACATCCAGAAATCTTCATACGACTTACCTCGACATGGGGCAGGCCAGAAGTAGACCTATTTGCCTCCCACCTCAACCATCATCTTCAAAAATTCTGTTCAAGGACATATCATCCACAAGCATGGAAAATAGATGCGCTTTCATTCAACTGGAACTTCCTGAAAATCTGTGCATTTCCACCTCTGCCACTGATGACCACAGTATTACTAAAGATCAAAGCAGAGAACCCCAAGGGGATCCTAATAGCTCCAGACTGGTCAAGACAACACTGGTACCCACTGCTACGGAGCATTTGTCACAACAAAAAATGGGCCCTTCCACAATGGCCCCAACTTTTGACTCAACACAACTTCAAAACAGTACATCCCCCACCTTCAGACGCTGCAGCTAACAGCTTGGGAGATCCCATGAATAACCTCAATCTATCTCTCTCCAAGGAAGTTCAGCGGAAGACCATCCACCAGAAAGGTTTACTCAGCAAAATGGAAGAGATTCAGCATTTGGAATACCAGTAAGGGTCATGATGCGTCATTATTGAACATCCCACTCATTCTGGAATATTTGGCAGATATGCTACAGAATGGACTCTCATATTCTTCTATAAAGATACATGCTTCAGCTATTTCAGCTAGATATAACACTGATCCACCTGTGTTTTCACATCCTTTAAGGCAATTCCTTAGGGGAATCAAGAATATTAAGCCACCAAGAAAGGCTCCAGTACCAGCTTGGGACCTCAACTTTGTCCTAGAAAAACTGACTCTACCTCCCTTTGAGCCAGCAGCTTCTGTGGACTTACAATTTCTCTCATGGAAGACAGCTTTCCTGTTGGCAATTACCTCAGCAAGAAGGGTTTCGGAGCTACAGGCCCTAATGGCAATACCACCCTTTATTATTTTCCACAGAGACAGGGTTTCATTAAGGACCAACCCTACTTTTATGCCAAAGGTGGTATCTAGGGTTTCTCTAAATCAAGCCATTCATCTGCCTGCTTTCTTCCCCAATCCTGAGAATAAGGGGGAAAGACTTTTGCATACCTTGGACATTCATAGACAACTTTGATACTACCTGGACAGAACCAAGGCCAGTAGGAAGTCTGAACAGCTTTTTGTAGCTTACGCCCCTGCAGTCCAAGGAAAAGCAATTTCAAAACAGACCATTTCTAAATGGATTGGACATTGCATCAGATTCTGTTATTCCTTTCATGGAAAGACTGTTCCAGCCTATGTCAGACCACATTCCACCAGAGCTACAGCCATCTCTACAGCTTTTTTAAGAGGGGTGCCTACAAAGGACATTCTAGAAGCTGCTACATGGAGCTCCGTGCATACATTCTCCAAACACTACAATCTCCTGCTGTAGTCGAGATCCAGAGCAGGCTTTGCTTCGCAGTCCTGCAGGGTTTGATTGCCACACCATCTCTTTCCTAGAGCATACCTCCTCCCCCAGCTAAGCTATGGTATTCTACCCACATGTTATGACTGCAGTTGCATTCTTGAAGGACATAGTACAGTTTTGTACCTACCATAAATGTAGATGTCCGATAGACATGCAACTGCAGTCGGTTTTCCCTCCTCCATACCCCTCTATGCCTAGGGTCCACTCCTATCCCCCTTACTCTTAGCTGGGGATATCTGTTATGGTGTATTTGTTTTATTGCTCATGTATTTGTTTGGAATCCTGTTTTTGTCTTCCAATTTGATTACAGCCTTCCTTGGAGGGCACCTGGCATCTGGGGCAAGAAACACTGAAGAAAATGGCGTCGGCTGATGCTTATGTACTCCAGCCGCTCTGACGTCGGAGAGAAATGCGACATCAGCCGACATCGGACCCAGACTTTGGAATCCGGCCGACCGAGGGCTGCCTGAGGCAGGACAACCCACATGTTATGACTGCAGTTGCATGTCTATCGGACATCTACATTTATGGTAGGTACAAAACTGTACTTTATGACTCTCTTGTGTATCTGGAACTTTTCTCCCAGGGCCTCTGCTGAAAATGAGTACCTCATGACCCAGTCAGTCTTGCCCGGTAAACAAATGCCAAACAAAATAAATGTCATCCCCAGCAGTGTGGTATCTAGACAAGCAGGGGGGACATGTTCTTATCCTCTTTGTTGAGAGGCCATGAGAGTTTGGCAGTGGGCAATTTCATTTCAGCATTTTCTGATTGTAACACCTCCTGGGGAGGTCCAACACTCTCTTGCAGCCAGTTTGAGCAGGAGTATTCTTTCTCCTCATGCATGGTCTCCAAATCCAAGAGTTGCAACTTGGATTTTTCAGTGTTGGGGCACTTTGTGTTGCAACCTTTTTGCTTCCCTCATCAACACCAAATGCAGTAGCTACTATGCCTTGGTCTGTCCTCTGGGACAGTCCCCAAGAGATGCTATTTTCTATGCTTGGTCTCCTTTATGTGTATCTCCAGTTACTAGATTGTCAAATTTCTTCAGAAAGCAGCCTATTGCAGTGCAGCAGTGATCCTCATACTCCATTCTGGCCTCACCGGCTGTGGGTCCCCCATTTGGTGGCTTCTTCTGTGATACCTTTTTTGGGTTGTGGATCCCACTCCAGATTTAATTTCTCATTCAGTGGGTTTGGATTTTCCCGGTCTACAGTCCCTGAGGTTAACTGCTTGTTTTTTCCAATTCCCTTTATGGCCAGGAATCCTAAGCTATCGGACACTGTTGTGCATATTTTGTCCTCCTTCCAAAAGCAATCTACTAGGAAAGTGTACTCTAGTAAATGGGAGCGCTTTGCTGTATAGGTGGAATCTCGAGGGTTTGATAGTTTTCCTGCTCCCTTAGTCAGTTTAGATTTTTTTTGCTGCTAAGTTGTTAATTCACGCTCTAGTCTTTCTACTATCAAGGTACAGCTGGCAGCCATTTCTAACTTTCAGGTGTGTGGGGTTAACATCCCCTTGGCTGCTCTGAAAATCTCCAAGGCATTTTTCAAAGGTGCATTTCTTTTGCCCTGTCTCTTCTTGGGGTTTATCTTGTCGTAAGCCCTTGCAGGTTATCCGTGTGTACCTTCTGTTATGGCAGACCTAAACTTGTTCTCTTGGAAAACTTTGTTTCTGGTGGCAGTTGTCTTGGTCAGAAGAATATCCCAGTTACAATCTGTGTATTCTTCTCCCTGTTTGGTGTTCCACAAAGGTAGAGTTTCACTTATAGGTTCATATGTGTGTACTAGACTAATGGCCCTGGGGCCTATATAAGCCTAGCCCAAGAAGATTCCCTGGCATCATGCCACCCAAAGTTAGTTCCCAGTGCCCCCGTCTAGCAAGGCCACTGAAGTGATCCCTGGGGTGAACTTCCTATTGCCCACGCAGTCGTTAAGATTTCTCTTAGAGGGCCAGTGTTCTGCTTGACGTGAATGAGATGTTTGTTCCAGAGTTTGGTAAGTGTCTGAGTTAGGATCCTGTCCCTCCAGCATGATGTTCTTGTTTCACTGTTGCAGTCATTACATTTGGGTAATCTGCTGGCAGGTTGCCCTCATTCGGCCTGAATTCCAAAGTCTTGGGTCCTGCGTCGGTTGCTGTCTCCTCTTCCATGACGTCAGGTCATCGGGGGGTATAAACCATGCAGCTGATGCCATTTTCTTTAGCCTTTATTGCCGCACAGTGCCCGAAGCAGAAGCATTTCGCAAGTGCCGATCGGCCGACTACCGAAATATTTGAGTTTGAGTTTCCGAACCGAAGGCTTCACTAAAGCTAAGTACCCCGTTGGGGAAACTTTTTTCTTGCTTTTTACTATGTCAGAAAAAGTTAATAATTGTGTTATTGTGGGAAGCAAATACCTCATAAGGATTTCCATTTATACTGTATTCCTTGCCTAGGCCATGATCACAACGTGCCTGGCTGTTGGTTTTGTGCTAGATTTAACCAACGCATTATTAAGCGTCTGTGTATTTTTGAATCAAAGTATTTTGGAAACAGATTTAACCACCCAGAAATGTCGTCTAATAGAATTCCACTACCGGAGTACATAAAAAAACACAAAAAAGGACAGAGAAAGGCAGTCGAGATCCAAAACAGACGATGAAGCTTCTAAGACAGTCGCCGGTACTTGGGCACTTTCGCAGCCCCTGATACCCGCTACCTTAGAGTCGCAGGCCTCTACCGACATGCATGTGGAGTCCAGCATGCCGCAAGATACTCAAGATATTGGACCGACGGATGTATCTCTCTCGGATGGGTGTGAGAGAGCAGGCACCGACTTCTCGGGGTGTATTCAGATCTCAACATTTGTATATCAAACCGACTACAGCTGCAAGACCAAAGACAAAAGCAACTTCTAAAGCTCAAAAACCGATGCACGAGCCAAATGCACAGGCCTCTTTGCCTAGAAAACAGATTATCAAAATGGCTGAAGACCTTATTACCTTGATCAGGGGTACCCATCCCCCTCCTGAAAAGAGGCCTAGACAAGACACTGATTATGAATCTTCAGATCAGGTTTCTATTTGTTCTGATTCCTGTTCTGATCAGGAATTCTCTGTACCTCCCTTTGAGGATTCTGATGCTGAGGAGTCTATTTCATCTGCATCTCCTCCTGAAGATTATTCATTTGGAGAAACCTTGCATACTTTGAGGGAGCATTTTCACTGGGAGAGTCAAGACTTCTCAGAATCAAAAAAGAGGCTCAGGGATTTCCTCCTTCGCCCTCAGCACAAGCCTTTAGCCATTCCCCCTGTGTTAGACATTGTGGATGATGTTTTTTCGGAGTCAAGCTTGACCCCTGATTCTTCACCTCCGCCTCCCAGTAAGCCTGACCGGTATTACAGGGTCCCTGACTCTCATAATTTTTTATTTAGAAACCCTGCTGCTGATCCTGAAACTATTTCACAGGGTCCAAAGGGAGTTAAGGTCTCAACAACAAAAAACCCTACCCCCTCCGACAGAGATTCCAGGGCGCTGGACAGATTGGAAAAAAAGGTTTATACATCTGCAACCTTGGCAGTTAAACTGTCAATTTCATATGCTTAAGTACCAACAACATGTTACGTGATTGCTGAAACAAAATTATGTTGATTTCAGAATGTGTAGAAAATAAGGAATTGCAGGAATTAATGCATGCAGCAGAACAAGTTGGAAAGCATACTTTGCAATGTGGTTTTGATTCTTTAGAGGCCTCCTGCAGGGCCACAGTTACTGGATCTGTGATTAGGAGGCATGCCTGGTTAAAGGAGCAAAATTTGCATGATCATGTTAAAGCTAAATTGCTAGATGCACCTTTACAGCATGATTCTCTGTTTGGTATTAAAGCAGAAGATATTTTAAAGAAAATGGAAGACGAAGCTAAGTCTATGCAAACTGTTAAATATTTCTTACAAGTGCAGCCACCTAGATTCAGTAGACACTGGCCTACAAAAAATTGGTCCTTTCCTGTGTCAGAGCTTAAAGAGGCGAATCCAGACGCCCTAAGGGTTCCAGATACCAGGCTCAAGACTCATGCAGGTCAAAGCAATGGGGGCGCATCCACCTCCAAATCTGGAGGAGATAAAGCGCAAACCTCCAGAAAGCAATCCCAATGACTTCCCTCTGCCTACACCAAGCACTTACCTTTTGGCAGCACCCATAGGGGGAAAATCAGCACTTTTTGCTCAAAATTGGCAGTTAATAACCCAGGACAAGTGGGTACTGAACATCGTATCAAAGGGATACAGATTCATTTTCCACATTCTGCCAATGACAAATGGTTGGCTAGACCTGCCAAAAAACCAATGGGCAGAGGCACAGAAACAGGTTACGTCCCTCATGGATATGAGGGCCATTCAGACAGTACCAGAACAGGAAAAAGGACAAGGTTTTTACTCTACTGTTCTTGGTACTCGGAATGGACCAGGCCTGGCGGCCATTACTGGATTTATCGATTTTGAACACATACCTGGACATTTAAAAATTCAAAATGCTCACTTTGCAACAGCTTCTGCCCATGCTGGGCAAGAATGCTTGGCTAGTGACTTTAGACTTAAGGCATACCTGCATGTCCCAATAAGACAGTCATGCAGAAGATATCTCAGATTCAAGGCTGGCTTAATGCATTACCAATTCTCTGCACTGCCCTTTGGCTTATCTACTGCGCCCAGGGTCTTCACAAAGTGCCTGGCACCAGTAATTGCATTTTGCAGACAAAGAAGTATTCATGTATATCCTTACTTGGGCGACTGTCTCATTCAAGCAGAGAACAAGGACACTCTCTTCAACGACATCTGGCATTTGTGAAAAGGCTTCTAACATGCCTAGGGTACACAAAACATGGAAAGAAATCACAACTGGTACCCTCTCAAAAGATAACATTCCTGGGTGTAAGCTTGCATACAACTGCCCAGATGACTGAAGGCTCAGATGGCTTACCTCGTGCCAGACAAACAAAGGCAACTGACTACTTACTTCAAACTGTTGGCAACAAAAACCCAGTCTTCTGCAAGACAAATTCTGCAGGCTCTGGGCTTCATGGCATCCTGCATCCTACTAATTCCATACGCAAGACTGCATATGAGGAAACTTCAATGGTACCTAAAAAGTTTATGGAGTCAACATTCACACAGTCTGGAAACAATGATTCCTCTCATCCCCTGCCTGCAACAGGAGTTTCTATGGTGGGCAAAGGCCTGTCACCAAAACATGGGACGGCCCTTCACTCTACCCCCTGCCAGCCAAACCTTAACAGACTCATCAGATTATGCTTGGGGGGCCCGCATAGCAGGAAGATGCATTCAGGGCATATTGGCACCAAATCAAATGCATCTACATATCAACCAGAAAGCGATGCTAGTTGTTCAAAATGCTCTAACAGTCTTCAAGGACTTCATCCAGGACAACTACTGATAAAGACTGACAACACCATAGTCATGTTGGTACATAAACAAGCAAGGGGGCACTCACTCATACCCCCTTTGCAGATTAGCCATGGCACTGTGGGAAGCAGCTTTAACCTGCCAAATAAATCTTCAAGCTCAATTCCTGCTAGGAAAACAGAACGCTCTGGCAGATGATCTAAGCAGAAACCTTACGGATTCTCACGAGTGGAAACTAAATCCACAAGTATTCAGCATAACAGAGAAATGGGGGAGCTCAGACATAGATCTATTTGCGCCTCCTCAGAATTATCAATTGAAAAGATTCTGCACAAGGACTTATCACAGACAAGCATGGAAAGTGGATGCCCTATCCTTCAGTTGGAAAAACCTGTCAAGTTTACGCCTTTCCTCCTCTGCCTCGTCTACCCAAGGTCCTCCTAAAAGTCAGACAAGAGAAGCCAAAGATGATATTAATTGCCCCGGACTAGCCCCGCCAATACTGGTACCCCATCCTAAGGAACTTGTCTCAATACCCAGCTTGGACCTTGCCTCAAAGACCACAACTACTGTCCCAGCAAAACAATCTGATCCTGCACAGTCAACTACAGACTCTGAACCTGGCAGCATGGCTAATCATGTAATCATATGAACGACAAATGGAAGAGATTGTGCTTGGAATAGAGCACAAGGAACTGATAGAGCAGAACCACATATCCCTCAGATATTACAATACTTTGAGGAGCCAAAAACCTAAGGCTTCCTAGAAGATCGCCATTACCTGCGTGGGACCTCAATTATGTATTGGAAAAGCTCACCCTGCCTCCATTTGAACCAGCCGCTACCGCTGTTATAAAGTTCTTATGGAAGACAGCTCTGCTACTAGTAGTTACTTCAGCAAGAAGAGTTTCCGAGCTACAGGCTCTCATGGCTGTAGAACCTTTTTATCATATTTTACCCAGACAGGGTGTCTGAGGACAAATCCTACTTTTATGCCTAAGGTGGTTTCTAGTGTGGCTCTTAACCAAACATTTCATCTGCCAACTTTTTATCCAAATCCGCAGAACAAGGGGAGAGAATTCTGCATTCCTTGGATATAAACAGACAGCTAAGATTCTACTTAAGCAGGACTAAAGCTCTAAGAAAAACTGAGCAATTACTAGTGACATATGCTGTAGGATCAGAGGACAAGGCTATTTCAAAGCAGACAATTTCAAAGTGGATAAGCCACTGCATCTGTTTCTGCTACTTACACCATGGTAAACCTGTGCCCAAGGGCATTTAGGTCTCGTTCCATCAGAGCTGCAGCTACTTCAGCAGCCTTTCTAAGGGGAGTATCAACCAAAAACATTCTAGAGGCTGCTACTTGAAGTTCTGTTCACAACTTTACAAAGCATGATCATTTGCCTCTCTACTCTAAATCCAGAGCAGGCTTTGCCACTGCAGTTCTGCAGGGCTTTATAGCCGCTCCTAATGCTGTTTAGCTCCAGCCCCCCAACCATAGCTTTGGGATTCTACCCAGATGTAATGATTGCAACAGTGAAACACACAGAACATAGTACAGTTGTGCATACTTAACATAAATGTAGATGTTTGAGTTTATTCACTGTTGCAGTCCAGGTTACCCTCCCGCCATCCCACCATCCCACTGTCATTCTGGAGTTTCTTTCCTTTATCTTCTACAACCTATGTGGTGTATTTGCTTGTAGATGAAGGTAAAGTTTGTGTGTGTGTGTGTGTGTGTGTGTGTGTGTGTGTGTGTGTGTGTGTGTGTGTGTGTGTGTGTGTGTGTGTGTGTATATATATATATATATATATGTGTGTGTGTGTGTGTGTGTATATATATATATATATATATATATATATAAAATTTGTTTTTCTTGCCCCCAAAAAGGTAGCAAAAAAAAATTAAGAAAATTGTGTCTGCTGCATGTTTTTTATACCCCCTGATGACCTGACTTCATGGAAGAGGAGACAGCAACCGACACAGGACCCAAGACTTTGGAATTCAGGCAGACTGGGGGCAACCTGCCAGCAGATTACCCAAATGTAATGACTGCAACAATGAGTACACTCTAACATCTACGTTTATGGTAAGTGTACACAACTGTACTTTGTTTATTGTGGCAATGAGGTTAAGGCCTCTGGAGCGTGTGGCACAGCGGGATTGTGATTTCTTTAGGTATAGCATATCTAGCCGCTCTGGGTCAGACATGGCTTTGTAGGTCAAGCAGAGATGGCCTCTAAGTAGGTGATGAGAGTATGGTTGGAGTTTTTTAAGTCTGTCCGTATAGGGCATGTGTCTAAGGCCCAAGATCCTCTTCGTGAGGTATTTTTGTGGCCTTTCCAGTTGTAGGTTTCCAGTGAGGTACGTACCAAATGGGGCATTGTATTCTATAATGGGTCTAATGAGGGACGAGTAGAGGGGGATTATGAGCTCTTTCTTCCTGGATGAGAAACCTTTTGTAATGAGATGTGCCACGTAGAAGGACTTTCTGACTACAGTGGCAATGTGGTTATCAAAGGGGAGGTTGCTGTCAACCTGTGTCCCCAGGTTTCTTATCACACCTTCGGTGTTTAATGGACTACTGCCTATGTTGTAGTTCATGGGCACCGAATTTTTCCCAAAGGGAGTGACTATGCACTTTTTGGCATTGTCATTAGCTTAGCATACATCCTTCCTTCCTTTTTTTCCCCCAAAGTATCCACAGAGTAATCTTGATAATCTTAATCTGTTCATCTTCATGCCTCCTCCCTCCAATTTCTCAAACAAGGATAAATACTTGCTGCATTGTTTGGATGTGCGTAGACAATTGAGATTTTATCAGGACAGGACAAAATCCTTCAGAAAATCCAGTCAGCTGTTGGTTTCCTTTTTGTAATGCAGATTGGGTAGACCTGCATTTAAAGTGACATTATCAAAGTGGCTGTCACTGTTTCCTTTGCTTAGACTTTGAGATGCAATACTTTGCTTGGTAAACATTCTTTTACAAAGCTTCTTTGGGTAATGATTGTGCAGTAGCTGTTTGGGTGGGCCATCACAGCTTTTTCATTACAAGCTGAATAGCTGTTAGGGTGGACCATCACAGCTTTCTCACTACAGGCTAACATTCAGTCCAAGTCCAGGGCTTCATTTTGCTCCACCATGTTGTGGACTATCTTTCCATAGGTTCTCCCAGAGGTTAGAACGTGGCTGAACACTCTGTCCTGCATGTAGAAGTCAGTCTGAGAAGACAAAATCTGATACACAAGTTATGTACTTGCCATAATGATGTTGTCTGTCTCCTTCTGCTACCCCCCCTCCAAATTTTTGGTGAGTCTCTTCATGCAAAATGACTGAATGGGGGAGGTTCGGTTGCTGTCTTTCTTTCTTGGCGTCCTTTGTCCTCCTTTATGTAGGAGATATAATTTGGAGTTAGATTAAGATGGGATTAACTTAATCTGAGGTATCTGCTAGGGAATGAGGGATTGTGGAGCCCAGCGAGTTTCAAGTCTAGTGAATTTGGCCGGCATTGTTTCCAGTAACCTGCAGGTTGAACCAATGGAGACGTACAGCATTGAACTGTCATTATGGTAAGTACATAACTTTGTTTAGCACTGCAGTACATTGTTGCACTACTTAGACGGTCTCATAGGCTAGTCTAGACTTCTTGGTGTTCTGCATGCATTGTTTCGATTGATCATAATTTTTGTCAACAGATCAGACTGTCCTTTTCATCCATTCCTTAATGAATGGGTTCGGATCTAACCCTCAGATCTGACTTTGTCACTTTCTTTTAGAGTCCAGGATCTGGCTCTCGAGCTCCTCCCTTACCCATGATGCTGCTGACCACTTTATTACTTCAGGTCTCATTTGCCACTCGTCATCATTGGACGAGTTTGCGATTTCTCAAACTCGTGTTGGGTTAGTGAGTGATTTAAGCTGCATTTCTTTTCCTTAAATTTTACTTGCTTATTATACTTGGAAACATCTCCATTACTCCTTTCTGAACTTTCCCACTACCACAAATTAAGGTTCTTTTGTTGGTCTCGGACTCTATTGTTGGTAACTTCTCCCTATATTACATTGCTCTGAGGTAGTCTGTCTTAACGTATTTGGTATTGAAATCTTTCTCTCCTTGCTATATAAGTATCTTTTCCGACTTCACAGTATGGCCGGTAAGCCTACTGTGTTCAAAAAGTACACTTCTTGTGGGCATAAGATCCCCAACTCTGATGCCCACAGGGAGTACATTTTGTCTAGGCCCAGTGCATTTGGATACCACCTGCTCCATTTGTGCGGTATTTAATGCCAGGGCCATTAGCAGCAGGAGAAACTTATTTGAAAAGGCCTCCTTCCAGCCTCTACTCCTTCTGCTGCTGCTTCAGGGGCTCAAATCCCCCCCCCCCAAATCAAAGGAACCCAGGGAGCACTGAAAATGGTCCCTATGCTGTCCTCTTCTGAACCTCATAAGAAAGTTTCATTGAGTATGGATCCAACGTCTACTGTTGCAAAATCTTCTCGGCTCTGAACACCAAGGTTTTCCTCTGAGATGGTATCCCTGAGGTTAAGGTCTCTTTTTCTTAAGACACCTAAAATGTCCTCCAGGCCACATCTGCTTCTTCTTCTTCAGTTAGGTCCTCCTGAAGTCTTTCAGAGTTGGAGGTGGATAGGATGATGAGAATTTCTTAGACCATAGATCCAGATGGGGGTCTTGTAGGCTCTGTCCCTCATCAGATCCGTGAGCCTTAAACCTTTTTTCCAGCCTGTTACTGCTGCTCTGTTCAGACCTGTTTCAAAACCCTTGGATCCTAGACCCCAAAGATTCAAACAGTCTGATCCGAAGATTCTTCTTTCTTCCTCTCCTTCGACTTCCTTGATCTGATTGGGTCCTACCCCCTTAGAGCATGATGGTTGTTGGAGCCGAAGCGTCTGTTAGATCCAAGGAGTTGAGTTTGAGACTGAATTTTTGGAGTTGGTTTGGGGCGCGAGTGCATTCTTCAGTAACCTGTGCCCTATGGTCACTAAATTTATCTGGCACATTTTACTAGGTTGCATAGGACCTTAGTCAAGGAACTCTCTAACTCTACCCCTGGCTTCATGTCTGTAGAGGAACAGAAGTCCATTTCTACACAATTGGCCACCCTGCAATCCATTACTAATGCATCCATAAGGTTACCCTCCCATGCAGCAGACGGTTACTCGCAGGCGGCTGGTTCAGGCCGTTAAGAAACATACCTGGATACGGTTGTGCGATTAATTTTTTTAGTTTTTTTCAGAGGCCTTCTCATTCATGAATGCTCCTTTTGATGTGTCTTCCTTGTTTGGGCCAACAGAAACACTTTCCCACAGTGAGAAGGGTGGCAAGACTTAGTCTGCCCTGGGAATCTGCTGATATGCCCTGCAGAGACTGATTCCTGGGGGGGGGGGGGGGGGTAAAAGTTGTAGTTCCAGAAATCTCTAGGGCCTTTCCAAGAGTCACGCAAAGAATTTTCCCTCAGAGGCAGCAGAGGAAATGGCTACAATGGGTGTCGACACCCACATGGCAGAGGTGGCCCGCAGAATCAAGGGTCTTGCGATTCCTTCTCTGACAGATTATTTCAGTGCTCCTGAAAGGCTACCCAACTACCCCACTCTGGAGTTAGTCGGGGTATGCTTGTCTTGCATCTAAAAGCCTGGATAGCCATCACAAACGATTTTTGGGTGAAAAAGATCATATCCAGAAGATACTTCATTCATTTCCAGTTCCCCCAAAGGAAGAAAATGTCTCCCTGCTGTTCACCCAGTCAGAGGGAATTAACAGCCCTAGAAATTCAAATGATGCAAGACAAGAGAGTTCTCAGAGGTCCTCCCAGACCAAAGAGGATCCGGTATTTACTCTAGGTTCTTTAGTGCCAAAACAGGACACCCGGGACCTGTTTTGGGTCTCGTTTATCTGAACCATTTTGTAAAGAATTCCATATTCTGGAAGGTTATGGTTCAGTCCACTCTGCCTCTGTCGAAATGCTATTATATTCTCTTATTCTTCCATTACACACTTTGCTTCCCTTGGTCAGAAATGGACGGTCTGCCAGCTAGTTTACCTTCTGTTGCTAGCTTCGTAGCACTTGGTGTACTCTGGGAATGCAAGAATGGCTTGGTGCTCACTGATCGTTTACTTAATTTGTCATTGTCTGTGAGAGATGCCACTGCCTAGCCAAATTCAAGGCCATACTTGTGTGTACATTGTTAGCATCACTCACCTAGGCCACACTCCTTACATACCCACAATAAATTATCATATGTTGAGGCACTTAAAATCCTTGCCCAAGCCATAATTGACTAGGAGGTGCTAGGCCCAGAATAATTGGCGACACACAGCTGGGAGTCACCAGGAAATGACACATCCTAGACACATTTTTACCAAAACATACTTTAAATGCAAATAGATAAGTACTAGTGATTGGTGATTCCATGGTTAGGCATAAGGATTCTGCACTTAGCCTAGACTAAAGTGGGGTGACAGTGAGCAAACTGTCAGGGCTGAGATTGTAGATGTTGCAAGGTTTCTGAAGACCCTTAAAACCAGACAGATATGAATATGACTTGCTGGTGGCCAATTCTTGGTTAAACATCTTGAAGCACAACCCCGAGGGATACAGAAAGAGAGGGAAATGTCGAGAGCTGGAAAGACCTAAAATTGAGTGGAATCCTCCCATCGCCAGAAATGATGCAAATGTTTTAAGAAGTAATTGGCTAACACCTAGCGTCATGCTAGAGGGATCCTGTATGTGTCAGCATGGGATATAATGCTTGACAGCCATACTTGTTTCGCCAAGGATGGTTGGTACCTCTTATTCCAACATGTACAGATAGCGGCAAAATATTTTAACTGCCCCATTATGCCCTTTTCAGGTGGGATCTAGATGATTGACCTCACAACCTAACTTACAAAACAAAGCAACTACTTTGCCTTATCTAGAAGTCTAAATAATAAACTACCAAGCACTGAGGCTCTCTTGCATTTGGAGCTCATCCATGTATGTGTTGCATAACAAGTGGAAGAACAAAACTCAGTTTAGACTTTATGAAAACTGTGGTGGTGTATTCATATTTGTTGGAGACCACATTACCACAAGACAGATACCTAGAGACCCACAAGTGATGCTTATAGAAATTCAAATGACACTAAGATCTATTGGATCTTAAAATGTTACAGGTATCCCTTATATCTCCAGAAAGTCACAACAGTGTTCATAATTGGATCACTGTTGTAGTAGTCTTAAGTTCTGTGAGACTATTCCTGTCCAGAATCTGATGTCTGACCAGCTGCCACACTTCTCAACTGTACAGAGTTTCACAGATTTTTTGCCTCATATTTTTTGTCTGTTTCTCATAAAATTGTGGTTTCCTGGAAAATCATTGGAAATCATTGAGGGTTAAAGTCAGAAAATGACAGCCATTTGAGTTTCAGACTTCATAAGCTTCAGAAAATTCATGCCAATTTCTAATCAAATTTCTAAGTTTGTAAGAGCAATATCTAAAAAGTGTCCCTATTTTTGGGCCTTTGTTCCTCCATTATTGATGACTTTGTTTAGATTTCTTGCTTTAAGAGGTTGAGAGGTATGCCAGCTGCCAAAGCTTTGGGATACTTTAAACATGACCATATGTCCACTGGAGCTTGAGGGCAAGTTTATAAAAGAAATGCAGGTGTCCTAAATCAGAATTTTCTTGCTATTGAAGCAGCCACTTATGTGGTCACCAGATTTCTTTCAAAGATCACCACGTCTTGCCTTTTTTGTTTAGGGGAAGCACATGACATTCAGTCCTGTTACATTTTTCTGCATCTTTTACTCCTAAAACTTTAACAAGCAGGCATTGGTACTCTTTTGTTGCATTTAAAAAATCTATAGTTGAAGGCTCTGGCCTGTGGAGTAATGGACCAGGATTTAGTCTCCATGAACACGTGCCCTCTTCCCCCAGAAAAATATTAAGGGCGACTTCAGTTTCCACTTCAGATTGTCAGTAGGCTTCTCGTAACAAATCTGGCATTGCTCCTCACAAAGCCCCC
Source organism: Protopterus annectens (assembly GCF_019279795.1). NCBI lineage: Eukaryota > Metazoa > Chordata > Ceratodontiformes > Protopteridae > Protopterus > Protopterus annectens. Next base: position 1,423,206,370 of record NC_056725.1, read on the forward strand.
AAGAGCTAATAAACAGCCGTGTCCTCCAAGGCCACTTGTATGATGATCTTAGTGTTTCACTGTTGCAGTCTACTCCTCAGTTAAGGGAATGAAAAATGATTGCTTTGTCTATGATACTAGTAACCGAAAGACAGCCAAAGGCCATGATTTATCATCTAATTTTGATGTCCTGAGTCTGAGCTACAGGAGCTAGGCTTGGATTATACCTCACAAGTTCCTACTTTAGATAAGAGTCTGAGCCGGAAGAAAGCATTTCCTGAGACTCTCCAGCTGAAATATTGTCTTTTTTTGACAGAGTTGGCAGAATGAGGGAGTTAAGTGCGAACATAGATGCCAGAGACACTTGAGAGATATGCAGTGTTAGAAGTGGAGTCTTCTCAGCCATTGAGCATTTTTCTTGTTTTAGCAGCCTTAGTGGATTCCTTCAGTGAAGTCCGCAGATATCCTTCTGTTCAGTTACAGCAGTATTCTTAATCTTAAGGATCTCCTGCCAGGCTGCCAGAAGGTGACCCGACAGCCATTTTACAAAAGTCTTGTACTACTCTAGGGTATGTGGTATGTTGCACGTAGGCTGCAGTTGGACGTAGGCTGTAAAAGTGACATGCGTATTCACCATCCTCAACTTTTCTGCCGCCAGTCAGAACGCCATTCCGACCATTAGTCTGATCATTTCAGTGATTGCGACTTCAGCCTGTTCCAGATAAGTTTCCCAGTGGGGAAAATTTACTCTTAACTTGGTTATGTCATCCAAGAAGGGCAAGTGCCAGTGTGAAAGACAAATTCCACATATGGACAGTCATCTACAGTGTCCGTTTAGGGCCTAGCCATGACCATAAGTCCTGTAGCATTTGCCAGTTCTTTGTACCAAAGACCCTTAGAAGAAGGCTCTTTTTTTTTTTTTTTTTTTTTTTTTTTTTCTTGCTGTCTATTGAGAACTAATTGCTTAAGTTGTTAGCTAAGTGTATGGAAGGTCCCCTCTTGGTCTTGACGCCAAACTGGTGAAGCACAAGGCCAAGAAACCTTGGCCTGCTGCTTCCTCTGCACCTCCACCGTCCGACACATCTCGTGAGGTGTTAGTCAACCGGGAGGCACGTCTGACTTCAGGCTCTGATTCACAGGCTGAGCCTAGTTCTGAGGCAGCCTTGATTTTGGCCGCGAGCACGTCTTTGAAGGAAGAACAGACGTCTGATCAGGATGTCGTGGAAGAACCTAGGCTGTATTTTTTATGGAGTGTATTAGTTGGTACCACATACCCTAGGGGGAGAAGAAATTGTCAGACACTTTTGATTCTAGTCCAGCTTCCCAATGTTGCATAGGATTGATGTTCATCGTGTTACACTGCTGCAGTCATTACACTTGGGATATCCTGCCGTCAGGTGGTCCCGCAGTCTGCCAGAGTTCCAAAGTCGTGGTCCGGCATCGGTTGCTGTCACTTCTTCCCTGGCGTCAGTGCGCCAGTGGTATGTAAGATGCATCCGATGCCATTTGTTAAGTCTTTCTTGCCACGCGGTGCCCGAAGCAGAAGCAGTTCGTAAGTGCCGGTCCCTGCCTACAACAGGAGTTTCGATGGTGGGTACAGGCATGTCACCTAAACAAGGGTCAGCCTTTTACCCAACCCACAGCCAGGCAAACTCTAACAGATGCTTCGGATTACGCCTGGGGGAGCACACATGGCAGGAAAATGCATTCAGGGCAAGTGGACCACAGACCGGATGCATCTTCACATCAATCAAAAAGAGATGTTGGCTGTTCAAAATGCCCTAACAGCTTCCAAGGACCTTCTGCATCCAGGACTATTATTACTAAAGACAGACAACACCACAGTAATGTGGTACATAAACAAGCAAGTGGGCACTCATTCTTATCCCCTATGCAGGCAAGCCATGACCTTGTGGAACACAGCTCTAACATATCAAGTTCACCTGCAAGCACAATTCCTGCCAGGAAAAAAATACTCTGGCAGATGATCTAAGCAGAAATATCATGGACCCTCACGAATGGAAATTGAATCCACAAATCTTCAGCATGGTAACGCAAAAATGGGGATGCCCAGACATGGATCTTTTCGCCTCCCCACTGAAGTGCCAAGTACAAAAATTCTGCACAAGGACTTAACACGAACAAACAAGCATGGAATGTGGATGCTGTTTTGTTCAGCTGGAAAAACCTAAAAGTTTATGCCTTCCCGCCACTGCCTCTCCTTTCAAAGGTACTCCTAAAACCAGACAAGAAAAACCACAGATGATCCTGATTGCTCCAGACAGGGTACCAGTGCTGGCGTGACCAATCTTAAGGAACTTGGCTCAAGGCCCACCATGGATTTTGCCTCATATTCCACACCTGACTCAAAACCAGTAGATCCTTCACGGTCATCTCAAAACCCTAAACCTGGCTGCATGGCAGATACATTAGTCAAACAGGCAACACCTCTCTCTAAAGCTGTTATGGATGTTATTTTGGAGGCCAGGAGGCTGAGCACCAGGAAAGCTTACTCAGAAAAATGGAAGAGATTCTGCACCTGGAACCAGGCTCAAAGCCTTGATCCTCTTGTTCCAAACATTCTGCAGATTTTACTATACTTAACTGAGATGCTGGACAGAGGCCTATCCTTCTCATCAATTAAGATCCACACCTCTGCCATTTCAGCACATTACAACACGGATCCTTCTTTATTCTCTCATCCCTTGCTAAAGCAGTACCTCAGAGGAGCTAAAAACGTAAGACTGCCTCGGAGAGCACTAACACCAACTTGGGACCGCAATTTCGTTTTGGAAAAACTGACCCTACCACCTTTTGAGCCAGCCAATACAGCCGATCTAAAATTTGTATTATGGAAAACAGCACTGCTCCTGGCAGTAACTTCAGCACGAAGAGTCTCAGAGCTACAGGCATTAATGGCAGTGGAACCTTTTATAATTTTTCATCAGGACAGTGTTTCTTTAAGGACAAAGGTGCTATCTAGTGTGGCTCTTAACCAAACCATCCATTTACCAACTTTTTATCCAAACCCCCAGAATAAAGGGGAGAAACTTCTGCCTTCTTTGGACATACACAGGCAGCTACGCTTCTACTTGGACAAAACAAAAGCTTTCAGGAAAACTGAGCAACTGTTTGTAGCATATGCTGCAGGATCACAGGGCAAGGCTATCTCAAAGCAGACTATATCCAAATGGGTAGGACACTGTATTCGTTACTGCTACACACAGCATGGAAAATCAGTCCCAAATACCATTAGGCCACATTCCACCAGGGCAACAGCCACTTCAACAGCCTTTCTCCGAGGAGTACCTACCAATGAAAATTTGGAGGCTGCAACTTGGAGTTCAGTGCACTCCTTTACTAAGCACTATCACCTGCCTCTTTACTCTAAATCCAAAGCAGGATTTGCCACTGCAGTTCTGCAGGGCCTCCTAGCCAATCCTAACTCTCTATAGACCAGCCACCCAACCTTAGCTTTGGGATTCTACCCAAGTGTACTGACTGCAGCAGTGTAACACTATGAACATAGTACAGTTTTGCACCTACCATAAATGTAGATGTTAGTGTTCACACTGCTGCAGGTCCAGGTTACCCTCCCTACATCCTCTCTGAACTAGCTGGACGTATCTATACCTTTTTATCCTATACAACCTTTGTGGTGTATTTGCTTGTAACTGAAGGTATTGTTTTTATTTGATATGTATATTTTTCATTAGCAATATGTATTGCCTACCTATTGGGGGCACCTGATATCTGGGGCAAAAAAAATGAAGAAAATGGCATTGGATGCATCTTATATACCCCTGGCGCACTGACTGGGAAGAAGCGACGGCAACCGATGCCGGACCAAGACTTTGGAACTCTGGCCGACTGCGGGAGCGCCTGACGGCAGGATAACCCAAGTGTAATGACTGCAGCAGTGTGAACACTCGCATCTACATTTATGGTAGGTACAAAACTGTACTTTTCTCCTGCAAAGAAAAAAAAACTTAAGCATTTGTCCGCTGCTAGAGAGTCCCCTACAAGACTGGCAGGCCTTCATGGCACTTGAGCTGCCTTCCTGTCAGCCCGCTCCTACTTCTGCTCCCCAGCGTTCTTAGAAAAGGATTGGGGACAAGAACTCCTTATTTTTCCTAGGATGAAGAGGAATCCTTAGATTATTCAACACAACTCCTCAGGGATATACTTCCTCTGAAGAGGAGTCTGTCTCTGCTGATTTCCTTGTGGAAGAGAGATCATTTGTTGATTCTCACCTGAAAATGGGAGAACACTTTAAGTGGGACATCTTCAAAATTTCTAATGATCAAATAAGATACTGTTAGTAGGCTCATAGATTACTACTAAGCTAACTGCCTTTGTGAGCCATTTTAAGCCTAGCTAATTACCTATTGTGAGACTCGAACCCTGCACCCAGTGTTTGTAAGGCAAACACCTTAACCATTAGGCCACCCTCCCAGCAAAACTTCCTGCTCCAGGTGAGGCACGAACTCACAACCTTGGCATTGCTTAGTACTGCTTTATAAGTACCGTGCGCTAACCGATTGCACCGCTGGAGCTTCTACAAGTTTATTTCCCTAGCCCCTCTGCATTTCTGGATGCTTTTCACCATGCTTCCCAAACCCCAGACTCCCAGGCCTCGGCCCCCAAGAAGCCAGACTGCATCTACAAGGTCTTTTAAGATTGTAAATTCTTCTTTAGGTGTCCTGCTGCAGACCCAGCAGTCATTTCTGTAGCTACAGTTAAACCATTTAGGATGCTTCCTTTTCCTTTCAGACAAAGAGAACAGAACCTTTGAGAGACTGGGAAAAAAGGCCTATATTTCAGCCACCTTGGTTTTCAGGGCCATCAGTTATCAGACACATGAATAAGTACTCTCCAGAGCTTTTGTCTCTGGCATCAATTGATATTGCAGATTTTCCAGATTTGGAAGGAAAAGTTTTCCCTGGAATATCTTGTTTTGGTTCTGTCTGGTATGGCAGTGTCAGTAAAGTTGTACAGGTGTTCATATAATGCATTGGTGTATAACTCAGCATAGTTGTATATTCTAGCAGTGGGTGAGGGGGCTATGAAGCTATTTATGCTGTCATGTAAGAGGCAGTTTGGCCTTGGAGAAGTTTTTTTTTCTGGTTGTTGCTGGGGGGGGGGGGTGTGTTTGCTAGTTCTAGTGAGACTGGTTTCTGGTTAGATCTCACTAGGGATGGCTACATACTTGGGGTGGTACAGTGGTTCCCCATGTTGGTGAACAGCAGGTCCAAGATATTTGAACCCCTTGTGGTTGTCAACCAGCTGGTTCAAGGTATTGGAGTTAACCAAGTCCAGGAACCTTTGGGCAAGTGAGTTAGAACTCCTATAATTTACCTAGTCTATGGACTGGTAATTGAAGTCACCCAAAACCAGGGTATTTGATTTGTATCTTGGTTGACTTTTGTAGATCCAAGTAGGTTGCATAGATTTCCTGATTCATGGAGGGAATCCTATAAGTGTCTGTGACTTGGAGAGGTCTTGCCTATAGTCTAGTGCACCTGACGTAATTCAAGGGAATCATGCTGATGTTCTTTGTGTTTCACTGTTGCAGTCAAGTCCGTATTATTTAAGGTGGTTCCTCTGTATGGCCACGAACACACATTGAACCTGAAAACAACAGAGGAACCACCTTAAGTTATATTGAAGACTGCCATTCAGTGACATCACGCATAAATAATGTACAGGACGTCTTGGGGGCAAGGCCGAAGGCAAATTCAGTTGGTTCATAGGTAGGTTCTAGGCTATTGGTCCTAGGGCCTATACAAGCCTAGCCAAAATGGTACCCTGGCTTTCGCCACCCACGAAAATTATTTTCCTGTGCCCCTGTCAGGCAGAACCACAGAAGTGATCCCCGCGGTGAATTTCTTATTACCCATCCAGGCATCATTATTTTTCTTGAAGAGTGCTAATGAGAAGCTCTGTTTGACATAGGTGGTCTGGTCCAGGGTATGAGAAGTCTCTGGGACAGGAATATCTCCCTCCAGCATGTTCTGTTTATTGTGGTGACAAGGTTTAGGTCCCTAAAGCGTGGAGCTCGGAGGGATTGGGATTTCTTTAAGTGGAGCATGTCCAACAGCTCTGGGTTTGACATAGCTTTGTATGTTAGGCAGAGATCGCCTCTGAGTAGGCGATATGTGATGGAGTAAAGCTGTAGTTTTTTGAGATGGTCTACATAAGGCATCTGTTTGAGGCCAGTAATCCTCTCTCTGAGGTATTTTTGCGGCCTTTCCAGTTGTTGTAGATGTCTTGTGAGGTACATACCAAAAGGGGTGTTGTACTTTATAATGGGTCTAATGAGTGATGAGTAGAGGGGAACAATGACCTTTTTTTTTTTTTTTTCCCTGGATGAGAAACCTTTTGTGATGAGGTGTGCCACATAGAAAGATTTCCTGACCACTGTGGCGATGTGATTATCAAAGGAGAGACTACTGTCCACCTGTGTCCCAAGGTCTCATCACACTTTTGGTGTCAAGTAGACTACCGCCTATGTGGTAGTTCATGGGTACAGAGTTTTTACCAAAGAGGATGCCAGTGCACTTTTTGGCATTGAGCTTGAGACCATGGCTTTGACACCAGGCATCTGTGTCAGTGAGGCCCTTTTGTAGGATGTCCACATTGTTTGTTTGGAGTTTCGATTTATGGCTCCTAGTTTGCAGTCTTCTGCGAATTTAGTTAGCCAAAGACCTTCTGTGTTAGTCTGTACTTCAGAGAAGTAGATACCAAGCAGGAGAGGACCCAGGACTGAACCCTGTGGTACTCCACTTATCACTGGTCTGAAATTTGATTTGGAGTCTGCTACTTTCAGAGTGGGTTCAGTCAGTAAGCCAGCTGGCAACCTATCTTGTGACGTAGGGATTTATACCTAGTTTAGTGAGTTTATCTATAATTCTAGAATGGGGGATGGTGTCAAACGCCTTGGTGCGATCTAGATAGGCTGTGTGAACAACCTTACTCTCATCTATGGCTTTGGTGACTACTTCAAAGAAGTCTATCAGGTTTAGAAGACATGATCTGCCTTTTACAAACCCGAACTGTGTGGGGTCCAGAGTTTGGAGATCTCCAATGTCTTTGAGTTCCATGATGATACGTTCCATGGCCTTGCAGACCAAGCTCCTCAGGCTAATGGGGCGGTAGTTCCCAGGGTCTGTTGTGGCCCCCCCCCCTTTGTGGAGTGGGATAACTGTTGCAGTGCGCCATTCAATGGGCACAAAGCCTGAGATGAGGCTATGATTGAACATGGTACTTTGATGGGGTGCCAGTTCATTCTGTAGTTCGTGTAGAAGGCAGCCTGGGATGTTGTCAGGTCCCATGCATGCTGTGTTCTTTGCTTTGGAGAGTGAGGTTTTTACCTGTGCAGCTGTGATTACAGGAACTTTGCGTTCTTTCCGTATAAAGATGGGCCCTTTAGGGGGGTGAGAGGGGGGTAAAGGTAGCACTGAATCTATCTGCCAGGATGTTGGCAATATCAGTTGGTTCTGTATATTTAGTGTCATTGTGCTGTAACTCTGAGCAGATCTGTGTGTTGCCATTGAGATTCTTGACATAGCTATAGAATGCTTTGTGGTTGTCTTTAGAATCAGTGCCGATTTTGTTTTCGTAACTAGCTTTGGAAGATTTTATGAGGGATCTCAGCTTCTTACTGAGGCTGACCAGGGAGTTCCTCCAATCGTGGGATTTTACTTTTTTGCAACAGTTTCTTTCTTCTGTTGTAGAGTTTTATGGCAGAAGACCACCAGATTGGCTTACTTTTTTTGAAGGATAGCATCTTGGTTCTGTTAAGGATAGCACAATCCATGCACTCGTGTAAGTGCTTATAAAGTGCATTTGTGTAGGATTTAGCAGTCTTACCTCTATTGTCCATCTGCATGGGTGTCATGAAGTTTGCCACTTCTGTCTTAAGAAGCGTGAAGTTGGCTTTGGAGAAATTCTTTATGGTAGTTTTCCTAATAGGGGGTGGGAGCGGGATGTGGATGTCTAGGGTGATTATCTTGTGGTCTGATCTGACCAACGAGGAGCTGACCTCTGGTGTGGAACACCGGTCACCCATGTTGGTGATGACCAGGTCTAGGATATTGCTGCCCCTGGTGAGGGTGTGGATAAATTGATCCAAGGCGTTGGAATTGATGATTTCCAGAAAACGTTTAGCAAAAGAGTTGGTAAATTAGTAGATGTCCTTCAAGGATGCATCTGCAGTCCTAACAAATGGGTTGTCCTGGCCTCAGGCAGCCCTTCGGTCGGCCGGATTCCAAAGTCTGGGTCTGGCCTCGGCTGATGTCGCACTTCACCCGACGTCATAGCTGCAGTTCTTCGGGTATAAAGGCATCAGCCGACGCCATCTTCCTCAGTCTTTCTTGCCGCGTGGCGCCCGAAGCAGAAGCTGTTCGCAAGTGCGGTCAGTCAGAACCAGAGATTGCTACTACCGAAGACTTCTAAAAAGCTAAGTACCCCGTTGGGGACTCTTTCTTGCCTCAGCCGATGTCAGAAGACGTGAATAACTGTTTAACTTGTGGGAAACAAATACCTCATAAAGATTTCCACTCTTACTGCCTACCTTGTTTAGGCGCAGACCACGACGTAGCAGCTTGTCTAGCCTGTGCTTCCTTCAACCGACGGACACTTAGACTTCGGTCGGAGTTTGCAGAGGAGTTTTTCGGCTCCGCTTTTGCTTATATTAGGCCGTCGGAGACTCCGATTTCACTTTTAGCTAAAAAGCGTAAGGAAAAGGACCGACACTCGCGGTCCGCGGTTTTGGCCGAAACCGCGGTTAAGCCAACCTCGAGTGTCTCGGTTTCGGCTGAAACCGAGTCTGCGGTTCTTCCTTCGGCCGAAAGCATGCCTCCTACTACCGAGGCCTCTTCCAGCATGGCTGAATCTGCTACTGAAATTCCACCTGCTCTTACAGTTTCTCAGGATTTATCAGATACTATCCCCCTAGATGTATCTACTTCTGCACGTGGAGCTGCTAGGCCCCCTGCATCCATGTGAATTAAGGCTTTTGCCAGGGCTAAAGCAGCTAAATCTTCAAAGGCCGTGCCTACTAAAGCCCCCTCTCACAGGCCTAGCTCTAGTACTCAAATGCTTAGTCTAGCAGAGGATCTCATTTCTTTAATCAGGGGAGCCCAGTCTCACCCTGACAGGGCCTCTCACCCCCCCTCCAGAGAAGAGGCCTAGAGCAGAGCCCCCTGAGCCAGTTTCTACTGATTACTCCTCAGATGATTCAGAAAATACAAACCCTCCTGAGGGCCCTTACTCTCCATATGAGGACTCTGATGCAGAAGACTCCATTCCTTCTGCCTCTCCTCCTGAGGAATTTTCTTTTGGGGAAACCTTGCATGCTATGAGGGAACAATTTCATTGGCAGGGCCAGGATTTTTCTGACTCTAGGAAAAGGCTTAGGACCTTTTTGCATTTGCCACAGCATAGGCCTTTAGCCATTCCTCCAGTACTTACAGTTGTGGATGATGCTTTTAATGATGCTTGTACTGCTCCTGATTCACTTCCTCCGGCCCCTGCTAAGCCCGACAGATACTACAGGGTTCCGGACACACACTATCACTTGTATAAGGCTCCTTTTGCAGATCCTGAAACTATTTCACAGGGCCCCAAGGCTGTAGCAGCTACCTCTGCCAAAAAAACCCTCCCCTCTGAAAGGGAATCTAGGGCCTTAGAGAGATGGGGTAAAAAAGTTTATACTTCTAATACTCTTTCGGCTAGGGCCTTAAACTGTCAATTCCACATGATTCAGTATCAGGAATTTGTTAGATCAGTTAACTAAAAAACTGTCCTCTCCTGAACCTTTGGACCGAAAGTCTCTTCAAGACATGGTACATAACATTCAGCAGGTCAGTAATCATTCCTTAAAATGCGGCTATGATGCACTGGAGGCTTCCTTTAGATCAGCTATGACTGGTACAGTGATCAGAAGGCATGCATGGTTAAAAGAGCATTCCTTACCAGACCATGTAAAATCAAAGCTCCTAGATGCTCCCATGGATAAGCACAATTTGTTTGGCTCCCCTGCACAGCAAGTGTTAAAGAAGGTGGAAGAGAAAGCAAAATCTGTCCAGACAGTCAAGGATTTCTTACAGGTCCAGCCACCAAGGTTTAGTAGGAACTGGCCTTCCAAGAATTGGTCCTTTCCAGACACCTCCAGAGCACAGAGAGGCAGGAATAGGCGCCCAAGAGGCAGAGGTCAATCCAGAGGTGCCTACAGGGGACGTCAGTGGCAGCCTAACAACCAGCGAAGTACTGCCACAGATCCAGCCACTACCACTTCCACAGGACAATCACAGTGACTTGGCTCTGAAACCGCCTACCAGGGAACAACTAGAAGCACCCTTAGGCGGAAAGCTAGCCTTATTTTCAGTAAACTGGCATTACATTACAGGAGACAAATGGATTTTACAGACAATAGACAAAGGTTACAGGTTTCACTTCCATACTCTACCAAGGAAGAGAGGAATGCCAAACCTACCTCCAAATCAAAAGACAAACGCTCTACAACAAATAGACCACTTAATAAGGATGAGAGCTATAGAAAAGGTACAGTCCATGGAAAAAGGGCAAGGATTTTACTCCAGACTTTTCCTGGTGCCAAGAAAAGAAAACCAATGGAGACCTATTCTCGACCTGTCCGCTCTGAACACATACCTCATTGTTCCAAAATTCAAGATGCTGACCCTACAGCAGCTTCTTCCCATGCTGGGCAAGGAGTCTTGGCTGGTGACTCTGGATCTCAAGGAGGCATACCTGCATGTCCCCATACAACCAAATTGCAGAAGATACCTCCGATTTCTTGCAGGATCAGAGCATTATCAATTCTCAGCATTGCCTTTTGGCTTATCTACTGCGCCCAGAGTATTCACGAAATGCCTGGCATCAGTAATTGCTCATTGCAGGCTTCAGGGAATTCAAATTTATCCATACCTGGACGACTGCCTGTTACAAGCGGACAACAAAGACAAATTAACAAAAGATTTGAAAAAGGTTATTCACCTGCTGCAAGCCCTGGGATACACAGTCAACACAAAAAAGTCAAGAATGATACCATCCCAAAGGATAACCTTCCTGGGTGCGGAACTGGATAGATTAAACCAGATGGCATTCCTCACAGCAGAAAAACAGAAGCAGCTACCACTCTATTTCATGGCATTAACAACGCAGAACCAGCTTACAGCAAGGAAAATCCTGCAAGCCTTGGGTTACATGGCATCCTGCATAATATTAATTCCACATGCCAGACTACATATGAGGAAGTTACAATGGTACCTAAGGAATTTATGGTCTCAGCACAAGCACAGCCTAGAAACCCAAATTCCAATAATTCCATGCCTGAAACAAGAATTGCAGTGGTGGGCCCAGGCCTGTCAATTGAACAAAGGACTGCCCTTCCACAGGCCTCACCCAAGCCAGACTATCACCACGGACGCCTCAGACCTCGGTTGGGGGGCACACATGGTGGACAAGTGCATACAAGGCTTATGGACTCAAGACCAGATGAACCTACACATAAACCAAAAAGAGATGCTGGCAGTAAAACAGGCAATTCAGACTTTCAGACCATTTCTTCAACAGGGTCATTTGCTGACAAGGACGGACAACACCACAGTTATGTGGTATATCAACAAACAGGGAGGCACACATTCATATCCTCTATGCCGGATGGCAATGGACCTCTGGAATGTGGCCCTGAGCCTCAACATTCAGCTCCAAGCCATATTTGTGCCAGGAAAATAAAATATACTGGCAGACATCTTAAGCAGAACCACCACGGATGCCCACGAATGGATGCTGCATCCAGACATCTTCAAAACCATCACAAGGAAATGGGGACAACCAGAAATAGACCTGTTCGCATCCCCACACAACCACCAATTGGAAAAATTCTGCACAAGGACATACCACCCACTTGCTTGGAAGGTGGACTCCCTATCCTTCAGTTGGGAAAACCTGACAGCATATGCATTCCCACCTCTTCCTTTGATGCACAAAGTGCTACTGAAGATCAAAGAGGACCACCCGAGGATCATCTTGATTGCTCCAGATTGGCCGAGGCAACATTGGTACCCGCTTCTGAGGAGTATGTCCCGGGAACACGCATGGCCTCTACCTCTACTGCCTCTACTGCTAACACAGAACAAATTCAAAATCCTGCATCCAAACTTGAAAACACTGCAGCTAACTGCTTGGAACATTACACAAGGAAAAATAACCCAGATTTATCTCAAAGGGTTAAAGACATTATCTGGGAGGCTCGCAGACCCTCATCAAGGAAAACTTATTCAGCAAAATGGAAAAGATATCTCATTTGGAGTGCAACAAATGGAGTGGAGGCATCATTGCCAAACATGGCTAACTTCCTGGAATACTTAGACCATTGTGGAAAAGCTCTGCTGTCATACTCCTCCATTAAGATTCATGCATCAGCAATTTCAGCAGAATACAACATGGATCCTCCAGTCTTTTCTCAACCTCTACTCAGGCAGTTCCTCAGAGGAATTAAAAATGTAAAGCCACCAAGGAAACCACCATTGCCTACTTGGGACTTGAACTTTGTGTTAGAAAAATTGACACTACCCCCTTTTGAACCAGCAGCAACAGCAGAATTACAGTACTTATCTTGGAAAACTGCATTCCTGCTTGCAATCACTTCAGCTAGAAGGGTTTCTGAATTACAGGCATTAATGGCAGTACAGCCGTTCCTTATCTTCCATCAGGATAGTGTGTCCATGAGAACTAATCCTACCTTTATGCCAAAGGTGGTCTCCAGGGTTTCATTAAACCAAGCAATACACCTACCAACATTCTTCCCCAACCCGCAGAACAGGGGGGAAAGACTGTTGCATACCTTGGATGTACACAGACAATTGCGCTACTACCTGGACAGAACCAAGAACAATAGAAAAACTGACCAACTTCTGGTAGCATATGCAACAGGAATGGAAGGAAAAGCAATTTCAAAACAGACGGTCTCAAAATGGATAGGAAATTGCATTAGATTCTGTTACTCTTTTCATGGAAAGGCAACTCCAAAAAACATCAGACCTCACTCCACAAGGGCTACAGCCACTACTACAGCTTTCTTACGAGGAGTGGCTACCAAAGACATTTTAGAGGCTGCTACTTGGAGCTCCGTGCATACATTTGCCAAGCATTATAATCTGCCTTTATACTCCAGATCCCGAACAGGTTTTGCCACTGCTGTTTTGCAAGGGATCTTAACTACACCATAACACTCTTAGTGCCTCCTTAGGGCCTCCTCCCCCAGTTTGGCTATGGTATTCTACCCATTTGTTAGGACTGCAGATGCATCCTTGAAGGACATAGTAAAGTTTTGTACCTACCATAAATGTAGATGTCCGAGAGGTATGCATCTGCATTCAGGATTACCCACCCTCCTTCCCCTCTGTGGTACTCCTAGGGTATTTGCCCATCTTGTAGCTAGCTGGGGGAATCTATTATGATGTATTTGTTTGTATATATGTATATACATGTTTATTTCTATTTGCTCTCTATTGTTTGGAAACATTTGCATTTATCCAAATTTAGCCTTCCTAGAGGGCACCTGGCATCTGGGGCAAGAAACACTGAGGAAGATGGCGTCGGCTGATGCCTTTATACCCGAAGAACTGCATCTATGACGTCGGGTGAATGCGACATCAGCCGAGGCCAGACCCAGACTTTGGAATCCGGCCGACCGAAGGGCTGCCTGAGGCCAGGACAACCCATTTGTTAGGGCTGCAGATGCATACCTCTCGGACATCTACGTTTATGGTAGGTACAAAACTGTACTTTTTCCCAGTTAATGGTAGGGTAGTTGAAATCACCCATTATTAGAGTGTTGGGTTGTACCTTAATATTTTCCAGTGTATCAGGAAAAGAGGAATGGGAATCCTGGGGCATGGTGGGGGGTCTGTAGCAAGCTACAATCTAGATTGCGGTTTTGCCCAGAGGTACTTGAACTTGGATAATCTCGGATGCATTATGCTGAGCAGCAAACTTGGAGGTGTGGATATCCTTAATGAAAATGGGCACTCCTCCACCTTTAGTGTTTCGGTCCTGGTTTGGTGGCCAAAAGGTGTGGTATAAATTATAGCCTGGTAATGCAGGGGTGCTCTCTGGAGCTTTGAACCAGGTCTCTGTCACTGCACAGATGTCGGTGTTCTCCATTTTAAGGAGTGCCTTGAGTGAGTGCATTTTGAGGTTTAGACTTCTGGCATTGAGTAGCATTACTCTCAGATTTTGCTTGCTTGTATCTGTTACGGTGGTGAATTTGTCATTTGAACCTTCCCTAAAAAAGGTACCATAGAGCCCTTGCCAGTATCCGGATTCCCAAGGGTGACAGGTGCAGGCCATCTCTGGCAAAGCCGCGTGGTCTGTCGATCATGTCATCCCAGGCAGACAGCTACTGGATTCCCTTAGAATGACACCAAAAGCTTAGCCCACTGTCAATCATTTTGTCCTTTGTACTGTGGTATCATTCTGGGTGATGGCAGGATGCTTCTCAGAGCTAGGGTCATACCTGCCTGAGCTAGAAGATCGGAGAGCTCCTCCATGTCTCTCTTCATGTAGTCCAGGGAGGTACGTCTCAGGTCATTCACACCAACATGGACAATGACAGAGTCATATTTGTACTATTTGTGGAGTGACCTGAGTGTGCGTTGTGGCGGATCCTGGCACCTGACAATAACTTTTTCCTTGTTTAGCCTGGAGAATGGAACATCAGTGTGCCTGACTATAGAGTCACCTATAACTAGAGTGTTGGGTACGTTATCCCTTATGGTCTCTAGTTGAGTTGCACACTGAGTATGTGGGTTATGTGTCATTTGGGTTGTGTTGGGGGGGGTGGAGGTTGCTTGCATTTCTGCTTTGGAGGTCTCTGTTGTTTGGGCAGGTTTTTACTGGGAGCCTCTGCAAATGTAGGTGTGTGTTTTGTGCTTCTGTGTGTGTGTTTTGGTGGTGTAGGTTTTGAGGGACTATGTGATGTGGTGCAAGATTTACCTTCTCCTCTTGACTGTCTAGTCCAGTCTTCGGTGAAGCGAGCTTTGCTTCCAGTTTGGCTATGTAAGTGCATCTTTCACAGGTCTTAGTGTTGGGTGGTAGGAGAAGAGGGTTGTCTGTGTACATGAGACAATTGCTACACTATCCCAAGATGCCCAGATTCATCAGGTAGACAGGTGAAAACACCGGGAGCTGACCTTTAGACATGCCTGTGAATAGGTGCTTATTAAATACTAAAAGCTGATCTGAAGTAGGAGATTCATTTGTCTGCAACCTGTGGGTTATGGATCCGACATCGGATCCGAACCGGCATTGTTTACCAGCTATGGATCCAAGCTCTCAGCTCCTCCCCTCACCCATAATGCCCTGCTCTCCCTACATGACCTCAGATCTTGTTTGTCGCGCTGGTGACCAGATTTGTGTTCCTAAGCTCTTCAGCTAAGTACAGTTTTTCAGTGTTTAAAGTGTTAGATTTTGAATTTTTGTGTGAAAGTTGTGTGAAAGTTTAGGTTTCCCTATTACTTAATTATACTTTTAGTGTTTTAAAATTTATTTTTACTCATCCCTCCCCTCGCTGGTAGCGTAGTGTGTGTTTGGGCCTGTTGTGTGGTTTAGTTACTTTGCTTTAACTTTAGTTTAAGTAACTTTTGGTATTTGGGATGTCTGAACAACCCAAAGCTGTGTTCTCCAAGTGCTCCGAGTGTGGCCATAAGCTTTCCCCTGCTGATGGCCGCACTCTGTGCGTTAGATGCCTTGGGGTTGAACACCTCACTTCTGGATGTTCCATTTGTGCAGGGTTCAACCCCAGGGCATTGAAGGAGCGGAGGTCCAAGCTTGTCTTGGCGGGTCTTTTGCCACCGGACTCTGCTCCGGCCTCCACTCCTTCGGGGGTAACCGTTTCTACGGTTGTCTCCTCTCCGGCTCCCCTCCTCCTCCTTGGGACTCAACCTCCCTGTAATGGTTCGGAGAGGGAAGCTAGAAAGAAGGACAGGAGGGAGAAGCACCATAAGCGGTGGGCCGAGACCTTTGTTTCGGCCCCGCCAGCCAAGCGGGCTTCTCCTCCGGCCTCCTTGTCTGCTGGTTCTCCCCCTCCTCGGCTCCGGTCTCCTGTGTGTTTTTCACCGGGACCTGAGGAGGAGGAGACCCGATCTCCGTCGAGGCTTCCCAGGAGGCACTCTAGGCCTACCTCGGTAGCCTCGTCGAGATCGACCTATAGCCTGTCTGACGCTGATCTGGACCGGATGATGAGAAGGTTCATCCAGGCCCAGATGCAGATGGGAGTGCTCTTGCCCCCCCCCCCCCCTCTGGGAGGGAGCTCGACCCCTTTCTTTAAGCCAATTGCTCCTTCTCCGACCCGCTACCCGGGTTTGGAGCAGTTGGAGCCGAGCAGCTTCAGAGCCGGGGGTGGGTCGGCGCCGATAGTACTTGGTACTTCGGATCCGACCTCGCCCTCGAGTGCTTCGGACCCGACCTCTCGGAGCCTGGATCCGAGCTTCGGATCCGGGGGGATCAGTGCTCCTTCGGCGCCGTCTGTGTCGGGCGCACTGTCCCTTCAGATCCGGCCGGCGCCGGCTCCGATCCACTCCTCGGATCCGAGGGGGAGCCGATTGTCGGATCCTTTGGTCGAGGTCGGCTCCCCTTCGGCTTTTGATGTTGTGGAGAGGGCCCTGTTGAGGGTCTCCAGACCCCCGGCATTTGCTTCGGCTCCGTCCCGAGCTCCAGCTGCACTGGGTCAGGCTTCCACCATCCGGCCCTTGAGACAGCCCGCTCCTTTGCCCCAAGCTGTTCCCCTGGAACAGGTCACTGTTTGCGAGGAGTCATCTGACAGCCCCCCCGGAGGATATTCCCCGCAAACATACGTGCAAAAGGAGGTACATTGACTCCCCCGAGTCTCTCACAGAAGACACGGACTTGGAGGAAGGGGAAGGCTCCCCAAGATCACCCCCCGAGGATGTCTCATTTGGAGACATCATGGAAATGCTCCGCATAAGGGGGGGGTGGTCTACCCCCAAGTCTTCCTCGGACGAGTCCGTGTTCTTGGAGGCATTTGAAGCGGGCCCGTCTACCTCTTGGGTGTCCCCTCCTGCCGACCCCCTGGTGGACCTAATTACCACCAGGGCGTGGAAGGAACCGGATACCGTGGAGCCAATCCCAAAAAGGCCCAACCGTATTCTCAGTCCCCCGGCTGACCGTGCCCATTGGAGTAAGGAGCCTCCGGTAGATGCCATGTTGACTGCGGCGGCCACCAAGAGGGAACTTGCTCAAGAGAGTCCCTCAGTCCATCCCCCGAGCAAGGAGTCTCGGATGATGGACCGCTTGGGGAAGCGGATGTTTAGTTCAGCGACCTTCTCTGTGAGGGCGCTTAACTACCTGGCACATGTGATTAGGATGCAGCGCGATCTTATAAAAGAATACGCTGCATCCCCCCCAGAGTCCATGTCGGAGGAGGACAAAGTGCTGCACTCCACCCGCATGGCCACTCTCAGGTCCGTCACTAATATCTCTATGCGGCTACTGTCCCATGCTATGGAAGGTGCCGCTAGAGCCGCAGGGGCAGGCCTAGTTACTAGATGTCAGGCCTGGCTCCGTCATTGCGATTTCTCAGAGCCCTTCAAGGCGTCATTTGCGAACGCCCCCTTCGATGGTTCTGCCCTCTTTGGCAAAACTGTTCGCGACACTTTGACCCAGAGCGAGAAGGACGGGAAGACGCTGTCTGCTGACGGAATCCGCTTCTCTGCACCCCAGAGGCCCTATTCTAGGAACCAAAAGGGTCAGAAGAAGATGTGGTTCCGGAAGTCGCAGCAATCCCAGCCTGCTCCGGACAACCAGTCCTTCCGTGGCAGAGGAGGACAGGGAGGACGCCGCCCTAGGGGCAGAGGGGCTCCCAGGAACTTCGGGTCCAGAGAACCCTTCTCTGAACGGCCCGCGCAGCAGCCCTGAGGGGTTGCCCGGCTGCTCCACTCTGGAGGCAGTCGGGGGGCGTTTTTCGGAGCACCTGGCGGCATGGGAGTCAATAACATCAGACCGCTGGGTTCTCCAGATCATATCCAGAGGATACCGTATCCCCTTTCTTCACTTGCCAAAATTGAAGTCCCTCCCCGACGTTCCACCCGGTCAGTTGGAGGCCGCTTTGGCAGACATTGGCCATCTGCTAAAGAAAAGAGCCATCCAGCCCATCCCCCCAGACCAGATCGGATTAGGGTTCTACTCCAGGTTCTTTTTAGTGCCAAAAAAGACGGGGGATCTAAGACCAATTTTAGACCTTTCTCTTTTGAACCTGGCAGTTCCCAAGGAGAAATTCCGAATGGTTACATTGCAGTCTATTCTCCCCCTTCTGGGAGAAAACCACTGGATGTGCTCCATAGACCTCAAGGATGCGTACTACCACATACTAATGGACAGGCGCTCCAAGAGGTTTCTCCGCTTCCGGCTGGGAGCCAGTCACTACCAATTCCGGGTCCTTCCCTTTGGTCTCACCACAGCCCCCAGGGTGTTCACCGAAGTATTAGCAGTGGTAGCAGCCCACCTGAGGCTTCAGGGGGTACAGGTCTTTCTTTACCTGGACGACTGGCTTCTCACCGCCCCAACAAGGCATCTACTTCTCTTAGCGCGAGACTCCTTTCTCCATCTTGCTCCACGCCTGGGCATCACGATAAACACAAAAAAATCCAACCTAGCACCCACTCAGCTCATAGATTTTATAGGTGCCAGGTTAGACACGAGGAGATTGAGAGCCTTCCTCACAGCGGACAGAGTGCAAAGCCTGCAGCTCCAGGTGCGGGCCATTCTCCACTCAAGCTCAGTTCCGGCGGAGTTGGTCCTGAGGGCCCTAGGGTCCATGGCGGCAGCGATTGCGCTTCTCCCTCTCGCCAGGTTCAATATGCGTGTCCTTCAATGGACACTCATGGTTCAGTGGTCGTATCTTGCTCTTCCTATGCATCATCCCATTGCGATCAGCAAAGCGTGCAGGCGGTCCCTCCTGTGGTGGCTACACTCTCCAGATCTCCACGGAGGCCGCCCCTTTTGTGCCTCTCCCCCTCTTGCCACGGTGACCACGGACGCCTCCCGCCTCGGGTGGGGTGGGGGGGCATTTTGCAGGCCGGACGGTCCAAGGCACGTGGGATGATTCAGAGACCTTGCTGCATATCAATGTCTAGAGATGACAGCAGTGCTCTTAGCGTTGCTAGCACTTCAGGCCTTTCTTCCCTTGGGAACAATTGCGATTCAATCGGACATGTCTGTTGTCTGGTATATCAACAAACAGGGAGGAACCAGGTCTTACCCCCTTTGTCGAGAAGCCATGAGAGTGTGGGAATGGGCAATCTCCACCAACCGCTTTCTCATAGCAACGCATATTCTGGGTCGGTCCAACATCCTGGCGGACAAACTCAGTCGCACCATTCTCACCCCCTACGAGTGGTCTCTCAATACTCGGGTAGCGGAACGCATCTTCGCACAGTGGGGAACTCCTTGTTGCGATCTTTTTGCGTCTCCCTCAAACACCAAATGCGACAGTTTTTTCGCCCTGATACCTCCTCCCGGAGGTTCCCCAAGAGATGCTCTGGTGCATGCTTGGCCACCCGGTCTTCTTTATGCTTATCCCCCCTTGCCTCTGATGCTCCAAGTTCTTCAGAAAGCCTCTCGGTTGGGGTGCAGAATGATTCTCATTGCTCCCTTTTGGTCTCTACAGATCTGGTTCCCCTTCCTAAGGTCTCACTCAGTGAATCCTCCTTGGATTCTAGATCCCATTCCGGATCTGATTTCTCATCCATCCCACTTATCTCCTCCGAACCTGGACAACCTCAAGCTGACCGCTTGGCTGCTCCAGTTCCACTCCTGATCAGGACTCCTGGTATTTCGTCCCCTGTTAAGGCCATCCTGGTGGCAGCTCATAAGCCATCCACTAGGAAAGTCTACCGTAGCAAGTGGAAACTGTTCTCTTTGTGGGCGGCAAGGCCTAAACCCCTTCACAGTGCCTCTCCCTTTGGTGCTTGACTTCCTAACCACTCTTTTTAATGATGGTGCCAGCAGTTCCACGGTCAAAGTACAACTTGCAGCAATTTCTCATTATCACATTGGTCATGACTCCAGTCCACTGATGTCTGCCAAATTGTGTAAGATTTTCCTTAAAGGTACCTTTCTTCTCAGGCCCCCTATAAAGCAAGCGGTTCCTCCTTGGGACCTTTCCGTAGTTCTTCAGGTCTTGACCGCTCCCCCCTTCGAACCGGCGGCTACGGTAGATCTGAAATTCTTATCTTTCAAGACCGCCTTTTTAGTAGCCATTACTTCGGCCAAGAGAGTCTCAGAGCTTCAAGCATTATCAGCTAAACCTCCGTACTTGGTCTTTCATCCGGACCGTGTTTTCCTCTGGACCAACCCGTCCTTTCTTCCTAAGGTAGCTTCTGAAGCAAACATTAATCAATCCATTAACCTCCCTGTTTTCTTCCCTAAATATCAAAACAAGGGTGAGTACAAGCTTCACTCCTTAGATGTTCACAGGCAACTTAGATTTTATCTAAATAGGACTGCTGGTCATAGGCAATCCGACCAGTTGTTCATTTCCTTTGCTAAATTTAATTTGGGCAAGCCAATTTCCAAAGTCTCATTATCTCGCTGGATTTCACAATGTATCTTACTAGCTTATCAAGCTTGGAAGGCCACCGGAGGGTGTACATGCCCATTCAACCCGGTCAGTCTCTACCTCGGCAGCCTTTAAGGCTAGGATTCCTCTAGATGATATTTGTGCAGCAGCCACGTGGGCTT
Source organism: Protopterus annectens (assembly GCF_019279795.1). NCBI lineage: Eukaryota > Metazoa > Chordata > Ceratodontiformes > Protopteridae > Protopterus > Protopterus annectens. Next base: position 1,423,227,136 of record NC_056725.1, read on the forward strand.
CATCTCATACCTTTATTTCCTACTACAAGTTGGATCTTACATCTAGGGGTAGAGCATCCTTTGGCTCCGCGGTGCTCCGGAATATCCTTCCATGATTGCCGCCCAAGATTCAGGTAGCTGGGGACTCTGTCCCACAGGTTGCAGACAAATGAATCTCCTACTTCAGATTTAGAAGTTATGTACTCACCATAACGTTCCATCTGAGTAGGTGTATTCATTTGTCTGCAACCATCCCGCCGTCTTATCCCCCTGGCCTTTCAGTTTTCTGCATATGTTGTGTTAACCTTTTCAGGGTGTTTATGCTGTTGGCAAACTCGATCTGAGGTCATGTAGGGAGAGCAGGGCATTATGGGTGAGGGGAGGAGCTGAGAGCTTGGATCCATAGCTGGTAAACCATGCCGGTTCGGATCCGATGTCGGATCCATAACCCACAGGTTGCAGACAAATGAATACACCTACTCAGATGGAACGTTATGGTGAGTACATAACTTCTAATTTGGGTATATACATATTTACATATACTACTTGTGCTATTAAGGTACAGTTAAGATGTCAAAGAAGCAGAAATCTGGATTTAAAAGGTGTGAGTGTGGCCAGAAAATGTCTGTTAGACAACCACTCCACCTGTGTGTACTGTTTGGGCTCTGTACACCTTCTAGAGGTGTGCTCTTATCTGCCATTCCTTTAGCGCCAGGGTTCTCCTGGAAAGGCGAAGGAAATTGGTAGATAGAGGACTCCTGAAGCCTGAGTTTCAGGTTAGTTTAGATAAGGCTGATTCCTCTTCTAAGGCTTCGAAGGAGTCCAAGTCTTCCAAAGGATCCTCTCAGCCCATGTCATCGGCTCAGAGTTCCTCCGGTATGGTCCGTGCATCGGCTCCACAGTCCTTGGAACTGTGTGTCGAGTCCTTACCTCAGGGCCCAGTTGTGGAACTGATATTGGAGGTTCCTCAGTCTCCAATCCTTCAATTGGCTCCATCTTCGGCCCCTTCGACCCCATCCCTCGACACATTCATCGAGGCTTTCCTATGTGAATCTGGACAGAGTGGTTAAGAGGTTCTTAGAGAACCCGGCCCTAGCCAAAATGTTATCTGCTTTGAGCCATTTGGTTTCGAAGCTCGAGCTTTCGGAGCCGGGGCAGATGGAACCGATATTGGTAAAACCCTTGGAGCCAAGGTTCGGTCCACCTCCCTCTGCTCTATCGACCTTTATCTCCTCTGTTCCGACTGGGGAATCTCAGGGCAGACAGTCCCTCACTGGCTCCGGGGTCGAGAGTCGAACCCATACTTCGGTGCCGATTCTTCCACTTGGAGCTTCGGCGCAGGTGGCCTCGGCTCAGTCTTCTGGATTGGAGCGGAGGGTTTCGGCCCGGGAGGATCAGCCAGTCTCTTTGGAGCCGACTGACTTCTCGGACCGGGATTCTGGTGCCTTCGATGCCATGAGGAAGGTCATGGCTTACAAGACCACTACCTCATCGAGTCTCTCCTCCCCTCCCCCTAAGGGGCCTTATTCTACCTCTTCCTCGCAGATCTCCACAAAACGTAGAGATCCAGGACCTTGGGTATCCCCATTGGGTGGCCTCTCCTCTCTAGGGACTTCACCGGACGCCCCCACCGACGAAGTACCTAGAAAGAGATTGTGCAAGAGGAGGTACTTGGATTCCCCACAGGAATCCCTGACATCAGATACCGATCTGGAGGAATCAGAAGAGTCCCCACGATCCCCCTCAGAGGTTGTCTCATTCTCAGACATATTGGAAATCTTAAGGCACAGGGGTGATTGGCAGTCCCTTGCCCCTTCTGAGGACGAATCGATTCTCCTGAAGGCCTTTGGATCTCAACCATCCACCTCCTGGGTTACTCCGCCCTTCGACGAACTGATAGAGCTGGTTGCTCATAGGGCGTGGGAGTCCCCTGGCTCAGTGGAACCGGTCCTTCGGAGGCCCAACAAATTAATTACTTCCCCCTCTGACAAGGCCTTTCTTACAAAGGGAGTCCCAGTTGATGCCATGGTGGTGGCGGTGGCCACCAAGAAAGATGTCTGAAACCTCTTCCGCTGTCCATCCTCCTAATAGGGATTCTAGGACGATGGACAGATATATGGGAAACGCATATGTAGTTCTGCGGCATTTTCCATGAAGTCGCTCAACTACCTGACACATTTTATCCGCCTTCAATGAGATCTCCTAAAGGAACTGATGCAGTCTCTGAAAAGGTGACTGCACAGCTCAACACCCTTAACTCAATAGTAAACTCATCCATGCGACTCATTTCGTATGCTGGCGATGGATCGAGTAGGGCGGCAGGCTCAGCGATCACTCTTCGGAGACGATCCTGGATGCGCCTTTGCTCCTTTGCGGAAGCCTTTAAGTCTTCCTTTGTCAACACCCCATTTGATGGGTCCGCCTTGTTCGGACCCAAAGTTAAGGAGACGCTAACTAGGTGTGAACAAGAAGGGAAGAGACTGTCTGCTGTAGGGGGTCCGTTTTTCTACTCCCAACTACACCGTACCCCAAAGGGCAGCGAAGTGGGAAAATGTGGTTCCGAAAACCTCAAGGAGCCTTCCAAAACACACCTATGGATACCCCGTCTAGAGGCAGAGGAGGGGGCAAAAACGGAAGATGCAATCCAAATGGCAGAGACGTTCCGCAAAACCAGGACGACACGGATTGCTTCTCTGGTAAGCCCCATCAGCGTTCCTGAAAGGAAGCCTGTCTGTCCTACTCTGAAGGCAGTAGGGGGTCGCTTGGCTTTCTACCCAAACACCTGGCTAAACATCGGATTCTTGGGTAAAAAGCGTCATCGCCAGAGGTTATTACATTCCCTTTACAAAACCCCCACCCATATGTACAAAGATTCCAGACGTTCCACCCAGTATGAGAAAACTAGCAGCTATAGAAATCCAGAACTTGCTAGACAAGAGTCATCCAGCCAATCCCGGCGGACCAAATAGGATCCGGAACTTACTCAAGGTTCTTTTTAGTTCCCAAGAAAACAGGGAACTGGAGGCCCATACTAGACCTCAGCAAACTCAACACCTTCATCAAGAAGGAAAAGTTCCGGATGGTCACTCTGCAGTCGAGTCTCCCATTCTTAGCAACGGGCGATTGGATGTGCTCTATAGATCTCAAGGATGCTTACTACCACATCAAAATGGACAGATCATCCAGAGATCACTTGTTTTTCCAGCTGGGAGCCAGTCATTCTCAATTCAGAGCCCTGCCCTTTGGTCTCACCACAGCCCCCAGGGTGTTCACCCAATGTATGGCAGTGGTCACCGCTCACCTGAGACTGTTGGGATCCAGAGAATTTCCGTATCTGGACGACTGGCTCCTCACCGGCACCTCCAGGCATCAACTAATCCAAACAAGAGACTACACCATAGACCTTTGTTCCCAGTTGGGCAAAACCCTAAACTTAGAAAAATCTGTGTTATAGCCCTCGCAGCATATTACATTTATAGGGGCAGAACTGGACACAGTCTACGCAAGGATCAGATTGCCCCTATCAAGAATCGCAACTCTAAAAAATCAAGTATCCAGTCTCTTAACCCGCAAAAAAGCTCCAGCGTCCCAGATACTGCAGCTTTTAGGAACTATGGCAGCCACATTGATAGCAGTCCCGTTAGGACGCATGCACATGCGAATACTCCAGTGGTTACTCTTCGCACAATGGTCTTGCAAACAACTACCCATGTGTCACGAGATCCGGTTAACCAATCTTTGCATGAAGGATCTCACTTGGTGGCTGAACAGCGACCAAGTGATAATCGGACGTCCCTTCATTCTTCCCCAAGCCACAGTGACCACGGATGCTTCCCTGACGGGGGGGGGGGTTATTTCAGGGAAAGACTGTCCAAGGCACTTGGTCAGTCATGGAAACATACTTGCATATAAATGTCCTAGAGCTCAGAGCGGTGTTCCTAGCGTTGCAACACTTTCACGACTCTCTTCCTCCAGGCACAATTGCTATTCAGACGGACAACATGTCGGTTGTCTGGTACATCAACAAACAAGGGGGAACCAGATCTTACCCTTTATGACAGGAGGCCCTAAGGATTTGGCAACGGGCTGTATACACCATACGCTTTCTGATAGCAACGCACATCCCGGGGTCATCCAACGTGATAGAAGGCAAACTAAGCAGAGCCATGCTTTTGCCCCACGAGTGGTTTCTCAAACAGGTAGCGGAAAGCATTTTCCGCAGATGTGGCCAGCCTTGCTGCGACCTGTTTGCATCTCCGATGAATGCCAAATGCAGCAGCTATTTTGCCCTTTATCCCCTTCTGGGGAACGAACCCAGGGACGCGCTCGTACACGATTGGCCCCTGGGCCTCCTATATGCCTTTCCGCCGATGCCCCTAATTCCCAAATTTATGCAGAAAGCCAAAAGTCTGGGAAGGACTGTGACCTTGATAGCCCAGTCTTGCCTCGACAGATTTGGTTTCCCTTGCTACGGAAGTATCAACTGGAAGAACCATGGATCTTGGACTCCATGCCAGATCTTCTGACTCGTTCGTCGGGAGTTCTCCATCCCTCCCTCACTTCCCTGAATCTGACAGCTTGGCTGCTCCAATTCCCACATTAGCCAGGTCACAAAATTTGTCTGCTGCGGTCCAACACATTATAGTTTCCTCTCATAAACTATCCACCAGGAAACTATATAATAGCAAATGGAAATGTTTTGTTCACTGGGCTTCCCAACATGACACTGACCCTTATGTAGCACCTGTCCATACCATCTTGGAATTCCTAACATGACACTGACCCTTATGTAGCACCTGTCCATACCATCTTGGAATTCCTGTCTTCCTTGTTCCATGATGGCCCGGCAGCTGCCACCATTAGAGTTCAATTGGCTGCTATCCCAAAGTTCCATGTAGGCTTTAACGGCTCTAACATCATGTCGCTTAGACTATGTAAAGTATTCTTCAAAGGAACCCACCATCTCAGGCCACCTATTAGGCATCCTATCTACCCCTGGAATTTGAATCTGGTTTTATCCCAACTGATGCTCACGCCCTTTGAACCTGCTTCATCTTGCCATTTAAAGTTTTTGTCTTGGAAAACTTTATTTCTGGTAGCCATTACATCTGTACGTAGGGTCTCAGAACTTCAAGCCTTGTCCACCAAACCCCCATACTTGATTTTTCTCTCTGACAGGGTATCCCTCAGGACTAATCCTACCTTTCTTCCCAAGATCGCTTCAGAAAATAACTTAAATCAGTCAATTGAGCTCCCAACCTTCTTCAAACACCATACCAACAAACGGGAATATATGTTACACAAGTTTGATGTACATAGACAACTGAGGATGTCCTTCAAGGATGCAACTGCAGTCCTGACATATGGGTTGTCCTGCCTCAGGCAGCCCTTCGGTCGGCCGGATTCCAAAGTCTGGGTCCGGCGTCGGCTGATGTCGCCCTTTCCCTGACGTCAGAGCGCCTGGGGGTATAAAAACGTCAGCCGACACCATTTTCTGAAGTCTTTCTTGCCACGTGGCGCCCGAAGCAGAAGCAGTTCGCAAGTGCCGGTCGACCAGCTCCTGTGTTTTCAGCTACTGAAGTCTTCAGAAAAGCTAAGTACCCCGTTGGGGACCTTTTCTTGCCTCAGCCGATGTCAGATAAAAGTGGAAAAGTTAATAATTGTTTAACTTGTGGGAAACAAATACCTCATAAGGATTTCCACTCTTACTGCCTACCTTGCCTAGGCCCAGAACACAACGTCACTGCCTGTGTAGCTTGTGCCTCTTTCAATAGACGCACTCTTAGGCGTCTGTCTGAGTTTGCACAGGATTATTTTGGGGAAGATTTCTGTTGTATCATGCCGTCGGAGCTTCCGACTGCACATTTACCTAAAAAACAGAAGGATAAGGACCGACACCCGCGGTCTCGGCCGACTCCACGCTTAGGCCTACCGCGAGTGTCTCGGTCTCTTCTGAGCCGGTTTCGCAACCGCTACAGACAGACGACACCGCTCCACCGGTTACTTCGGTACCGGAGGCCAGCTCGGTGCCGGTTTCTGTGCTCCCCTCTGAGACCGTAGCCCAGGATATTTCTGACACCATTTCAGTGGATAAGACTACTCCAGCAAGTGGGGCTGCCAGGCCTCCAGTGTCTATGTCCATTAAGGCCTACACACGTGCTAAGGCTGCCAAACAGGCTAAGTCTCTCCCTCCAAGATCTGTTTCTCTGGGATCCACTTCTGGTTCTCAAATTTTAAGTTTAGCTGAAGACCTTATTTCCTTGATTAGGGGTTCACAGCCTCATCCAGATAGAGGCTCTCAGCCGCCTGCTGACAAAAGGCCTAGGGTTGAGCAGGTAGACTCCCAGTCCTCCGATGAGGCCTCAGGTGATTCTGCGCATTCAGACTACCAGGAGGAGGCCTTCCCGGCCTATGAGGATTCTGATGCGGAGGAGTCTATTCCCTCTGCTTCTCCTCCTGAGGAGTTTTCCTTTGGGGAAACGCTTCATTACATGAGGGAACACTTCAAATGGCAAGGCCAAGAATACTCAGATTCTAGGAAAAGGTTAAGGGAATTTTTAAAGCTACCTCAGCATAGACCTTTAGCTATTCCTCCAGTTCTAAATGTTTTAGATGATGTGTACTTAGAATCTAGTATTACCCCTGGCTCACTCCCCCCTGCTCCTGTCAAGCCAGACAAGGTACTACAGGGTCCCAGACACATATCAATTTCTGTACAAGAGCCATACTGCTGACCCTGAAACTATTTCTCAGGGGCCTAAAGGGGTTTCCTCCACTACTGCTAAGAACCCACTCCCTTCGGAAAGAGATTCTAGGGCTTTAGAAAGGTGGGGCAAGAAAGTATATACATCTTCCACCCTTTCTATGCGAGCATTAAATTTGTCAATTCCATATGATTCAGTATCAGGAATACATGTTGGATGACTTGCAAAAGAAACTGGCTTCCCCTGAACCGGATCAACTCTTTCTTTCTTATGCAGAGAATAAGAAAGGTTTCGCAGTGTCAAAAACCACACTGTCCGAGTGGCTCTCCGACTGCATCAGATTAATTTATGCTTCCATTAATCAACACTAACATCAAAGCCCATTCCACACGAGCTGTTTCTACGTCATTGGCTCATGCAGCTCCCTTGCCTTTAGATATCTGTGCAGCTGCCACGTGGTCAAAACCTCATAGGTTTATTACTCATTACAAAGTGGATAGGACCTCCAGGGACAGAGCTAAGTTTGGTTCCACTGTGCTCATGAATGTTCTTCCGTGAGCCATCCAGGATTAGGGTGCTTGGGATGCTACCCACGTGTAAGAACAAAACGGCGCGATAGAACAACTTCACATAAAGAAGTTATGTCCTTAACATAAAGAAGTTATGTCCTTAACATAACGTTCCATGTGAGTTGTTCATCTTGCCTTTTTGTTCTTACATTCCCTCCCACCTTTCCCCTTCAGTCGAGGAGATGGTTGCCTTGGAGGATTGGTTCAGTTGTCAGTGTTTCATACACTTCTACTCTTCTTGTTTCCTTCTACTGTTATAGTTGTCTAAGCAGGTAGACTCCATGGTCTTCTGTCGCTAGAATGTCTTGGTTGCAGCATACTAGATGTTCATCGTGTTTCACTGTTGCAGTCATGACAGTAGGGTTCTCTCCTGCCGGCAGGCAGTCCTCGGTCGGCCAGAATCCCAAAGTCTGGGTCCGGCGTCTGCTGTTCAGTCATGCTCCCTGACGTCAGAGCGCCAGGAGTACAAAGCTGACAGCCGACTCCATCTCATCCAGTCTTTCTTGCCTTGCGGTGATAGCAGTTCGCAAGTGCCGGTCGGCTGACTCCTGACAGTTTTTTCTGATAAACTTCAGTCCGAAGACTTTCTTCTCCACTCAAAGCAAAGTACACCGTTGGGGAAACTTTTTCTTGCTCCAGTCCGATGTCAGAAAAAGGTAATTGTATTTCATGTGGGAAGCAAATGCCTCATAAGGATTTTCATTCTTATTGTATTCCTTGCTTAGGCCCTGACCACGACATAGCTAGTTGTCGGTTTTGTGCTAGATGTTCATCGTGCATACAGCTGCAGTCATAACAAATGGGTTTTGCCGTCAGGCGGGTCCTCGGTCGGCCGAATTCCAAAGTCTAGGTCCGGTGTCGGATGTAGTCGCTTCTTCCCTGACGTCAGTGCGACAGGGGTATAAAAGAACCAGCCGACGCCATTTTCTTCCGTCTTTCTTGCCGCGCGGTGCCTGAAGCAGAAGCAGTTCGCAAGTGCCGGTCGGCCAGCTCCTGAGATTACGAATATTTTTCAACCGAAGTCTTCTTGAAAGCTAAGTACCCCGTTAGGGAAACTTTTCTTGCCTCAGACCGATGTCAGACCAAGTCAATAATCGCATTTCATGTGGGAAGCAAATACCGCATAAGGATTTTCATTCCCTCTGCATTCCTTGCTTAGGCCCAGACCACGACGTCTCGGCCTGTCGTTTTTGTGCTACATTCAACAGACGCACTATTAAGTGTCGGGCGGAGTTCGCCCAACACTATATTGGCAAAAAGTTCAATTACATTATGTCGTTGGATACTCCGACTCCAGTTTTGAGTAAAAGACGCAAAGATAAGGACCAACATACGAGGCCCGCAACTTCTACCGACACCACGCTAAAGTTGACTACAGGTGCTCCGGTTCTCAGCGAGGTGCCTTCGCAGCCCCTGACTACCGATTACACTTAATTGGCGGTGTCTTCTGTGCCCGAGGTCGCAGGCTCTTCGGCCCACACCCCGACTACAGATACCGAAGCCACTCTTGGCGGGGAAACTCAGGCCTGCCACCTGTCAAGGTGTCTTCAGGCCGCCTTCTTTTTCCATCAAGGCTTTTACTAAGTGTAAAGCAGCCATGCATACTAAAAGACAAGCTCCACAGGGCCTCTCTCAAGGCCCCATGCCTAAAAAGCAGATGCTCAAAATGGCTGAGGATTTGATTACTCTTATCAGGGGTTCTCAACCCCCCCCGGACAAAAGGCCCAGAGTGGAGGAAGAATCCCCTTCCTCGGACCAGGCCTCCATTTCTTCAGAACATTCTGAAGACCGGGAACATCCATACTCCCCTTTTGAAGATTCTGATGCAGAGGAATCCATTCCCTCTGTCCCCCCCCCCCCCCCCCACCCCCTGAGAATTACTCTTTTGGGGAAACCTTACATACCTTGAGGGAACACTTCCACTGGGAAGCCCAAGAGTACACAGACTCCAAGAAAAGGCTTAGGGATTTCCGCTTGCTCCCTCAGCACAGGCTTCTGGCTATACCTCCTGTCTTAGACATACTAGATGATGTGTATTCGGAGGCCTGCCTTAACCCAGATTCTTTACCTCCAGCTCCAGTCAAGCCTGACTGGTATTACCGGGTTCCTGATTCACACCAATTCCAATACAAAAGCCATGCGGCTGACCCAGAAACGATTTCACAGGGTCCCAAGGGAATTTAAGGCCTCCACTGCTAAAAATACATTACCTTCAGAGAGAGATTCCAGAGCTTTAGAAAGGTGGGGGAAAAAGGTATACACCTCGGCCACCTTAACCATGAGGGCATTAAACTGTCAGTTCCTTGTTAAAGTACCAACAGTTTCTGTTATCATAGTTGAAAAGCAAAATGTCACAACCTGAACAACCAGACTTGAAAGAGTTGCAGGATTTGTTACATAGTGCAGACAAGTGGGTAAACATACCTTGCAATGTGGTTTTGATGCTTTAGAGGCCTCATGTAGAGCTGCAGTTACAGGATCAGTCATACGTAGACATGCTTGGCTCAGAGCAAACCTTACCAGATCATGTCAAAGCTAAATTACTTGATGCACCTCTTCAAAAAGATGTATTGTTTGGCGTTAAAGCTGAGGAGGTATTAAAGAAAATGGAGGAAAAGGCAAAATCAATGCAAACAGTGAAAGATTTCCTACAGGTACAACCTCCATGTTTCAGTAGAAATTGGCCTTCAAAAAATTGGTCCTTTCCAGCCACGGACAGACCCCAAAGAGGTAGATACAGGTGCCCGAGGGGTAGAGGGCAATCTCAAGGATCGTTTAGAGGCAGACAATGGCAAGCACCTCCACAAAGAGGTGGTGAGGGTAGTTCACAGCCATTCAGAAAGCAGAACCGATGACTTCCCCTTTGCATGCCAAGCAAGGCTGAAATGGCAGCACCTTTAGGCGGAAAACTGGCATTTCCGAAAAATTGGCGTATTGTCACAAGACAAATGGATCCTGGACATTATAGACAGAGGCTACAGATTCTACTTTCACACCCTTCCAAAAATGAGAGGCATACCAAACCTGCCACACAATCAAAGGGCAGAGGCACAAAAACAAATTTCAGGTCTCATGGACATGAAAGCTATTCAAGAGGTACCTGCACAAGAACAGGGTCAAGGTTTTTATTCCAGACTATTCCTGGTACCAAGGAAGGGCAAAAATTGGAGACCTATTTTGGACCTATCCATCCTAAACACATTTTTACTCGTGCCAAAATTCAAGATGCTCACATTACAGCAGCTTCTTCCCATGCTGGGCAAGGAGTCTTGGCTGGTAACATTGGACCTCAAGGAGGCATACCTGCATGTCCCAATCAGACAAGATTGCAGAAAATACCTCAGATTTCTTGCAGGTTCAACCCATTATCAATTCTCTGCATTGCCCTTTGGCTTAACTACTGCACCCAGAGTGTTCACGAAATGCCTGGCATCAGTAATTGCCTACTGCAGACTTCAAAGGATACAAATATACCCATATTTGGACGACTGCCTGATCCAAGCGGACAGCAAGCACATACTTCTGAAACATCTGGCGTTTGTAATCATGTTGAATTCTCTGGGATACACAAGTCAACAAAAAGAAGTCAAGGCTAATACCCTCTCAAACAATTTTCCTGGGTGCCAGCTTGAATACAAATACCCAGATGGCCTACCTCACGCCAGGGAAACAAGGGCAAGTATCTCAATACTTCAGAAAACTGGCAACTTTCACCAGGCTGACTGCAAGGAAAATCCTGCAGGCTCTGGGATTCATGGCATCTTACATTTTGCTAATCCCATGTGCAAAGCTGCATATGAGGAAACTTCAATGGTACCTAAAAAACCTATGGTCTCAACACAGCCACAGTTCGGAAACAATAATACCACTGATTCCATGTCTTCAAAAGGAATTTCTGTGGTGGGCTCAAGCATGCCAAAGAAACGCAGGTCTCCCATTCTGCAAGCCTCAAGCAAATCAAGTCATCACAACAGACTCCTCGGACTACGCCTGGTGGGGGCTCACATGACAGATCGGTGAATTCAGGGCAAATGGTCCCAAAAAGAAAAGCACCTACACATCAATCAAAAGGAAATGCTAGCAGTAGTAAATGCTATTATGGCTTTCAAAGACCTACTGCATCCAGGCCAGCTATTGATAAGGACAGACAACACCACAGTAATGTGGTACATAAACAAACAGGGAGGAACCCATTCATACCCTCTGTACAGGCTAGCCATGTCTCTTTGGAACATGGCTCTGGAATTACAAATCGAACTTCAAGCACAGTACCTGCCAGGCAAGGAAAACACGCTGGCAGACAACCTAATCTGAAATGACAGATCCACACGAATGGAAGTTGCATCCTCAAGTTTTTACAAAGATAATTCAAGCGTGGGGAAGGCCAGACATAGATCTCTTTGCCTCCCACAGAAATCACCAATTGACAAAATTCTGCTCAAGGACCTTTCATCCACAGGCCTGGAAAGTGGACACACTCTTTCTTTCAGTTGGACAACAATGACAGTTTATGCCTTTCCACCTCTTCCTCTGCTGCCCAAAGTTCTATTAAAAACCAGAGCAGACATACCAAAGATGATTCTCATTGCTCCAGACTGGCCAAGACAACACTGGTACCCACTCCTGAGGAGCCTGACGCATTCCCCACCATGGATCCTGCCTCTGCCTCTTCTACTGACTCAGCACAACTTCAAAACTCTTCACAGTCAGCTGAAAAACACTCAGTCAGCTGAAAACTATCTAGCCGCATGGAAGATTCCTTAAATTCACAACAGACCCTACTCTCCAAGGAGGTGCAGGATGTCCTTTTGGAGGCCAGAAGGCCTTCTACTAGAAAAGCCTACTCCGCAAAATCTAAACGGTTTTGTGCCTGGAATGAGAAAAAGGGTCAGAATCCTGGAATACTGAATTTACCTCAAATATTACAGTACCTAGCTGAGATGCTAAGCAGTGGACTTTCATTCTCTTCCATCAAAATCCATGCCCCAGCCATTTCTGCAGAATACAACACTGATCCTCCTTTATTCTCTCACCCCCTCTCAAGACAGTTCCTCAGAGGGGCTAAGAATATAAAACCCCCAAGGAAACAACCAGTACATGCTTGGGACCTCAATTTCATTCTAGAAAAAATGACTTTGCCTCCTTTTGAGCCAGCTGCTTCAACAGAACTGCAATATTTGTCCTGGAAAACAGCCTTCCTTCTGGCTATCACCGCAGCTCGCAGGGTTTCGGAACTACAAGCCCTCATGGCTGTGCAGCCTTTCATCATTTTCCATCAGGACAGAGTTTCCTTGTGAACCAATCCTTCCTTTATGCCAAAGGTAGTATCCAGGGTAGCCTTGAATCAAGCTATCCACTTACCTACCTTTTACCCTAATCCTCAAAACAAAGGGGAGAGACTACTACATTCCTTGGACATTCACAGACAGCTACGTTATTTGGACAGAACAAAGCTTTTCAGAAAATCAGAGCAACTCTCTGTCCTATGCTACAGGAGCTCAAGGGAAGCCTATTTCCAAGCAGACAATCTCAAAACGGATATCCCACTGCATACGCTTTTGTTACTCCTTTCATGGTAAAACTGTACCTGCAGGCATCAGATCTCACTCCACAAGGGCCACAGCTACCTCTGCAGCTTTCCTCAGGGGGGTTCCTACCAAAGATATTTTGGAAGCAGCCACTTTGAGTTCTGTACATACTTTCTCCAAGCACTATCACCTACCATTATACTCCAAATCTATAGCAGGCTTTGCCACTGCAGTCTTGCAGGGCATCCTGGCTCCTCCTAGTTCCACCTAGTGCCTACCACCCCTTATTTTAGCTTTGGGATTCTACCCATCTGTTATGACTGCAGCTGTATGCACGATGAACATAGTACAGTTTTGTTCCTACCATAAATGTAGATGTTCGAGTGCTAATACAGCTGCAGTCCAGGTTTCCCTCTCTCCTTCCCCTCTTGGGACAGGCCTAATGGCTAACACCTCCTCATACAACCTGATTGGGGTATTCTTTTATGGTGTATTTGCTTGCAACTACTGTTTTTTTGATTATATTGCATTGCATTATTACATAAATTTATGTATTGCCTTCCTTCTGGGGGCACCTGACATCTGGGGCAAGAAAAACTGAAGAAAATGGCGTCTGCTGGTTCTTTTATACCCCTGTTGCACTGATGTCAGGGAAGAATCAACGACATCAGACGCCGGACCTAGACTTTGGAATTCGGCCGATCGAGGACCCGCCTGACGGCAGCAAAACCCATCTGTTATGACTGCAGCTGTATTAGCACTTGAACATCTACATTTATGGTAGATACAAAACTGTACTATTCAATCAACGTACAATTAAACGAAGGTACGATGTTGCTTTTCATTACTTCGGTAGGCGCTTTAACTACAAAATGTCGTCTGATACGGTTCCGGCTACCGTAGTTCACAAACGACGCAAGGATAAAGACAGGCCTCTGAGTCTGATGATGGCGCACAAGTGGAGCCAGCTTCAGGTTCGGCCGTCGTCAGTGAGGCGCTTTTGCAGCCCCTGTCGTGGGCCATTTCAGAACCGATGGCCGAAACGGACTCATGCGGAGCCAACCAGGCCTTTAAATATTTCTATTGCAGGACCTTCGGACAATGCTCCTTCGGAAGGGTCTGGAGCCTGTGCAGGTACCGGCTTCGGAAGGGGGTTTCAGGTCTACTCAGCTTCTAATAAAGGCAAAGCCAAAGGCAAAGACTCCTTCTAAATCAAAGACTGCAACACAGGCTTCTTCTGAACCGGCTCCCAAGTCACAGAAACAGTTACTCAAGATGGCGGAGGATTTATTTACTATGATTGGGGGTTCTCATCCCCCTCCAGATAAAAGGCCAAGGCTGGATGTTTATTATGATTCCTCTGATCAGGCTTCTGTTTCTTCAGTTTCTTCTTCTGACCAGGAATATTCTTTCCCTCCTTATGAGGTTTCTGATGCTGAGGAATCCATTCCTTTAGCTTCTCCCCCTGAGGATTTCTCTTTTGGGGAAACTTTACATGAAATGAGGGAACATTTCCACTGGGAGGGACAGGAGTACTCTGAATCTAAGAAAAGGCTAAGGGATTTTCTTCTTTTCCCCCAACATAGACCCCTGGCTATTCCTCCTGATGTCCTTCAAGGATGAATCTGCAGTCCTAACATATGGGTTGTCCTGCCTCAGGCAGCCCTTCGGTCGGCCGGATTCCAAAGTCTGGGTCTGGCCTCGGCTGATGTCGCATCTTCCCCGACGTCAGAGCTGCTGGGGTATAAAGGCATCAGCCGACGCCATTTTCCTGAGTCTTTCTTGCCGCGCGGTGCCCGAAGCAGAAGCTGTTCGCAAGTGCCGGTCGGTCAGATCTAGAGATTCAGCTACCGAAGACTTCTAAAAAGCTAAGTACCCCGTTGGGGACTCTTTCTTGCCTCAGCCGATGTCAGACAAAGTAAAAAATTGTTTAACTTGTGGGAAACAAATACCTCATAAGGATTTCCATTCCTACTGCCTTCCTTGCTTAGGCCCAGACCACGACGTATCAGCTTGTTTAGCCTGTGCCTCCTTCAACCGACGGACTCTTAGACGTCGGTCGGAGTTTGCAGAAGAGTTTTTTGGATCCGCTTTTGCATATAAAATGCCGTCTGAGACTCCGACTACACATTTCGCCAAAAAACGCAAGGAAAAGTACCGACACTCGCGGCCCGCGGTTTCGGCTGAAACCACGGTTAGGCCTACCGCGAGTGTCTCGGTTTCGGCTGAAACCGAGGCCTCGGTTCTACCTTCTGCCGAAATCGTACCTCTGACAACCGAGGCCAGAGAGGCCCCGGCTGAGTCGGCTACAGAAATCCCTACCGAAGAAGCAAGCACACAAGAATTGTCCGACACCATTCCCTTGGACATTTCCACTCCTGCACGTGGGGCAGCTAGGCTCCCTGCTTCTATGTCTATTAAGGCTTTCTCCAGGGCTAAAGCAGCTAAAATTACAAAGGCTTTACCTGCAAAATCAACTCCTCAGAGACCTTCCTCAAGTTCCCAGATTCTCAGTCTTGCTGACTACCTTATTTCTCTGATTAGGGGTTCGCAACCTCACCCAGACAGGGCCTCCCACCCTCCTCCTGACAATAGGCCCAGGACTGAACCCCCTGAACCTCTCTCCTCTGACTACTCCTCGGATGGATCTGATTTGACAGACCATCAGGAAGGGCCATACTCACCTTATGAGGATTCAGATGCAGAAGACTCTATCCCTTCTGCTTCCCCTCCAGAGGAATTTTCCTTTGGGGAAACTTTACACTCTGAGGGAACACTTTCAGTGGCAGGGTCAGGATTTCTCTGATTCTAGAAAAAGACTAAGGACTTTCTTACCCTTGCCACAGCATAGGCCTTTAGCCATACCACCTGTGCTAACTGTAGTTGATGATGCATATAATGATGTCAGCTCTGCCCCTGATTCACTTCCCCCGGCCGCCTGCCAAACCTGACAGATTCTACAGGGTTCTGGATTCCCACTTCCACTTGTATAAAGCCCATGCTGCAGACCCAGAAACTATTTCTCAGGGCCCGAAAGGGGTTGCAGCTGCCACTGCCAAAAACCCACTACCCTCTGAAAGGGAGTCAATAGCATTAGATAGATGGGGAAAAAAGATTTATACATCTGCTACTCTTTCTGCCAGGGCTTTAAACTGTCAATTCCATATGATACAGTACCAGGAATATTTGTTAGATCAGCTGAATAAAAAGCTTTCTTCTCCTGAACCTTTAGACCGTAAGGCCCTTCAGGATTTGGTACACAACTCTCAGCAGGTCAGTAATCATTTCTTAAAATGTGGCTATGATGCACTGGAAGCTTCATTTAGATCAGCTATGACTGGGGCAGTAATTCGAAGACATGCCTGGCTAAAAGAACAATCCTTGCTGGACCATGTCAAGGCTAAACTCCTAGATGCTCCAATGGAGAAACAAAGTTTATTTGGCTCCCCTGCACAGGAGATTCTAAAGAAAGTGGAAGAAAAAGCAAAATCTGTGCAAACAGTTAAGGATTTTCTGCAGGTCCAACCTCCGGGGTTCAGCAGAAACTGGCCTTCAAAGAATTGGTCCTTTCCAGACACCTCCAAAGCACAGAGGGGCAGGAATAGGCCCAAGAGGCAGAGGTCAATCAAAGGGTGCCTACAGGGGTCGTCAGTGGCAACCTGCCAACCAGAGGAGTACTGCCACAGCTGCAACTACAACCACTTCCACAGGACAAACACAATGACTTGACTCTGATTCCGCCTACAAGGGAACAACTGGAAGCACCCTTGGGCGGAAAATTGGCTTTATTCTCAAAAAACTGGCATTGCATTACAAAAGACAAATGGACATTGTAAACAATAGACAAAGGATACAGGTTTCATTTCCACACTTTACCAAGAAGGAGCGGAATGCCAAACCTTCCACCAAACCAGAAGCTAGAGGCTTTAAGACAAATCGACAATTTACTTCATATGAAAGCAATAGAAAGGGTACCATCTATGGAACAAGGCCAAGGGTTTTGCTCAAGACTATTCCTTGTACCAAGAAAAGAAACCCAATGGAGGCCTATTCTCGATTTGTCCGCACTAAACACATATCTCATTGTGCCAAAATTCAAAATGCTGACCCTACAGCAACTTCTTCCCATGTTGGGCAAGGAGTCTTGGCTGGTGACTCTAGATCTCAAGGAGGCATACCTGCACGTCCCTATACGACCAGATTGCAGAAGACACCTCAGATTTCTTGCAGGATCATAGCATTATCAATTCTCAGCATTGCCCTTTGGCTTATCTACTGCACCCAGA
This sequence comes from Protopterus annectens, assembly GCF_019279795.1. Lineage (NCBI taxonomy): Eukaryota > Metazoa > Chordata > Ceratodontiformes > Protopteridae > Protopterus > Protopterus annectens. Next base: position 1,423,244,202 of record NC_056725.1, read on the forward strand.
GTATTCACGAAATGCCTGGCATCAGTAATTGCACATTGCAGGCTTCAGGGAATTCAAATCTACCCATACCTGGACGACTGCCTAATACAAGCGGAGAACAGGACAAGACTTACAAAGGATTTGGCCTATGTCATACACCTGTTACAGGCCTTGGGATACACAGTCAACATCCAGAAGTCAAGACTAGTGCCATCCCAAAGGATAACCTTTTTGTGTGCGGATGATAACTCAGATGGCTTTTCTCACAGAAGAAAAACAAAAGCAACTCCCAGTCTACTTCATGGCTTTGACAAGATAAACTCAGCTCACTGCAAGGAAAGTCCTGCAGGCCCTGGGTTACATGGCATCTTGCATAATCTTGATCCCACATGCCAGGCTACATATGAGAAAATTACAATGGTACCTAAGGAATGTATGGTCTCAACACAGGCACAGTCTAGAAACCATGATTCCAATCATTCCATGCCTGAAAAAGGAATTCCTGTGGTGGGCTCAGGTCTGCCAGTCCAACAGAGGGTTGCCTTTCAACAAACCACAACCAAGGCAGACCATCACCACGGACGCCTCAGACCTAGGAATGGGAGCACACATGGAAGACAAGTGCATCCAAGGCCTATGGACTCAAGACCAGCTGAATTTGCACATAAACCTAAAGGAGATGCTGGCAGTGAAGCATACAATCGAGGCATTCAAATCATTCCTCCAGCAAGGTCATCTGCTAAGGACAGACAATACCACAGTCATGTGGTACATAAACAAACAGGGAGGCACACATTCCTACCCTCTATGCCGGATGGCAATGGATCTGTGAAACTTGGCTCTGAATCTCAACATCCAACTGCAGGCCAAATTCGTACCAGGAAAAGAGAATTCACTAGCAGACAGCTTAAGCAGAACTACCACGGATGCTCACGAATGGATGCTGCATCCAGACATCTTCAAAATCATAACAAACAAATGGGGAATGCCAGAGATAGACGTGTTCGCCTCCCCACTCAACAACCAACTGAGGAAATTCTGCTCAAGAGTATACCACCCATAAGCCTGGAAGGTGGACTCCCTCTCTTTCAACTGGAATGCCCTAACAGTGTATGCTTTTCCACCACTCCCATTGATGTACAGAGTACTATTGAAGATCAGAGAGGAACAGCCAAAGGTGATACTGATAGCTCCAGACTGGCCAAGGCAGCACTGGTATCCACTACTGAGGAGCATGTCTCGGACGAACTCATGGCCCCTACCCCTATGGCCTCTACTTCTAACGCAGAACAACTTCAAGACCCTGCATCCAAACCTGAAAACACTGCAGCTGACTGCCTGGAAAATTGCCTAAAACAAAACCAAACTGTCTTATCTCAGAGGGTTAAGGACATAATCCTGGAGGCTCGTAGACCCTCCACAAGAAAGATATATTCAGCTAAATGGAAGAGATTCCTCATTTGGAGCGCTTCAAAGGGTACAAATGTCACACTGTCAAACCTAGCACACATCCTAGAATACTTAGCAGAACTGTTCCACAATGGCCTGTCCTATTCCTCCATTAAGATTCATGCTTCAGCAATTTCAGCAGAATACAACATGGATCCTCCTATCTTCTCTCACCCTCTCCTCAGACAATTTTTAAGAGGGATCAAAAATGTAAAACCTCCAAGGAAACCCCCTCTGCCTGCATGGGATCTCAGTTTTGTGCTGGAAAAATTAACACTACCCTCTTTTGAACCAGCAGCATCAGCAGACTTAGTTATCTTGGAAAACTGCTTTTCTTCTAGCAATCACTTCAGCAAGAAGAGTATCCGAGTTACAGGTACTAATAGCAGTGCAGCCTTTCCTTTTTCACCAGGATAGAGCGTCTCTGAGAACCAATCCTACGTTCATGCCAAAGGTGGTATCCAGGGTATCCTTGAACCAAGCTATTAATTTGCCTACGTTCTTCCCTAACCCACAGAACAGGGGGGAAAAACTACTGCACACCTTGGATGTACACAGACAACTACGCTAGTATCTGGACAGAACTAAAACCAGCAGAAAAACTGACCAACTTCTGGTAGCATATGCAACTGGAGTGCAAGGAAAAGCAATTTCCAAACAGACAATCTCTAAATGGATAGGAAATTGCATTCGTTTCTGCTACTCTTTTTTCATGGAAAGACCACTCCTGAAAATATCAGGCCTCACTCCACAAGAGCCACAGCCACCACTACAACTTTCCTACGAGGGGTGGCTACCAAGGACATTTTAGAAGCTGCTACTTGGAGCTCCGTGCATACATTTGCCAAGCATTACAATCTACCTTTATACTCCAGATCCCGAGCAGATTTTGCAACTGCAGTTTTACAGGGGATCTTAACTACACCATCCTTATCTTTGTACCTCCTCCCCCAATTTTGCTAAGGTATTCTACCCATATGTTATAACTGCAGATGCATCCTTGAAGGACATAGTACAGTTTTGTACCTACCATAAATGTAGATGTCCGATAGGTATGCATCTGCAGTCAGGATTACCCATCCGCCTTCCCCTCTGTGGTATTCCTAGGGTGCGAATCTATTATGGTGTATTTGTTTGTATGCATATCTGTGTGCATATATATATATATATATATATATATATATATATATATATATATATATATATATATATATATATATTGTTTTATTTTTATTCTGTTTGGAATTTTCAACTTTTATCCAAATTTAGCCTTCCTAGAGGGCACCTGGCATCTGGGGCAAGAAACACTGAGGAAAATGGCGTCTGCTGATGCCTTTATACCCCAGCAGCTCTGACGTCGGGGTAGATGCGACATCAGCCGAGGCCAGACCCAGACTTTGGAATCCGGCCGACCGAAGGGCTGCCTGAGGCAGGACAACCCATATGTTATGACTGCAGATGCATACCTATCGGACATCTACATTTATGGTAGGTACAAAACTGTACTTTTTGGATATTGTGGATGATGCTTTTTCGGAGGCTAACTTAACCCCTGACTTTGTTCCTCCTGCTCCTGTTAAGCCTGATAGATATTACAGGGTTCCTGATTCCCACCAGTTTTTATACAAGAACCCTTCTGCTGACCCTGAAACCAATTTTCAGGGTCCTAAGGGAGTTAAGGCCGCTTCTGCCAAAAATCCCATTCCCACTGAAAAGGATTCTAGATGTTTGGAAAGATGGGGGAAAAAAGTGTACACTTCTGCTACTTTGTCCATTAGGGCTTTAAACTGTCAGTTTCATATGCTGAAATACCAGCAATTTCTCTTGTCTGTTTAAAACAAAAGCTTACTTCCATTTCTGCCTGTGCAGATGATAAGGAATTACTTGACTTATTGCATGCCACTGAACAAGTTGGGAAGCATGGTTTACACTGTGGATTTGATGCCTTGGAGGCTTCTTGTAGGGCTGCTGCCTCCGGCACAGTCATTAGAAAGCATGCATGGTTAAAGGAACAAAATTTGCCAGAACAAGTAAAAGCTAAATTATTGGATGCTCCTGATGTTCATCGTGCATACAGCTGCAGTCATAACAGATGGGTTTTCTGCCGTCAGGTGGGTCCTCGGTCGTCCGAATTCCAAAGTCTAGGTCCGGCGTCTGTTGTTGTCGCATCTTCCCTGATGTCAGCGCGACAGGGGTATAAAAGAACCAGCCGACGCCATTTTCTTCAGTCTTTCTTGCCGCGCGGTGCCCGAAGCAGAAGCAGTTCGCAAGTGCCGGTCGGCCAGCTCCTGAAATTATGAAAATTTTGCAACCGAAGTCTTCTTGAAAGCTAAGTACCCCGTTGGGGAAACTTTTCTTGCCTCAGACCGTTGTCAGACAAAGTTAATAATTGTATTTCATGTGGGAAGCAAATACCGCATAAGGATTTTCATTCCGTTTGCATTCCTTGCTTAGGCCCAGACCACGACGTCTCGGTCTGTCGTTTTTGTGCTACATTCAACAAACGCACCATTAAGCGTCGGGCGGAGTTCGCCCAGCACTATTTTGGCAAAAAAATTAACTACATTATGTCGTTGGATACTCCGACTCCAGTTTTGACTAAGACGCAAAGATAAGGACCGACACACTAGGTCCGCGGCCTCTACCGACACCATGCCAAAGCCGATTATAGGTGGTCCGGTTCTCAGCGAGGTGCCTACGCAGCCCCTGCCTACCGACGACACTTCATTGGCGGTGTCTACTGTGCCCGAGGTCGCAGGCTCCTCGGCCCACACCCCGACTACAGATACCGAAGCCACTCTAGGTGGTGAAACTCAGAATGTAGACAGATGTCCTTCAAGGATGCATCTGCAGTCATAACATATGGGTTGTCCTGTGTCAGGCAGCCCCTCGGTCGGCCGGATTCCAAAGTCTGGGTCTGGCCTCTGCTGATGTCGCACTTTCCCCGACGTCAGAGCGTCTGGGGTATAAAAGCATCAGCCGACGCCATTTTCTTCAGTCTTTCTTGCTGCGCGGTGCCCGAAGCAGAAGCTGTTCGCAAGTGCCAGTCGGTCAGATCCATTGAATTCAGCTACCGAAGACTTCGAAAAAAGCTAAGTACCCCGTTGGGGACTCTTTCTTGCCTCAGCCGATCTCAAAGTGAATAATTGTTTAACTTGTGGGAAAGAAATACCTGATAAGGATTTCCACTCCTATTGCCTTCCTTGCTTAGGCCCAGACCACGACGTATCGTCCTGTTTAGCCTGTGCTTCCTTCAACCGACGAACTCTTAGACGTCGGTCGGAGTTTGCAGAGGAATTTTTTGGAGCCGCTTTTGCTTATAAAATGCCGTCGGAAACTCCGACTACGCATATGGTGAAAAAACGCAAGGAAAAGGACAGACACTCGCGTCCCACGGTTTCGGCTGAAACCACTGCTAGGCCTACCGTGAGTGTCTCTGTTTCGGCCGAAAACAAGTCCTCGGAAATTCGTTCTTCCGAAACCATTCTTCCGACCACCGAGGCGCGGGAGGCCCCGGCTGAATCTGCTACAGAACTTCCTACCGAAACCAGTGTTCAGGAAATGTCCGACACCATACCTTTGGACATTTCTACTCCTGCACGTGGGGCAGCTAGGCCCCTTGCTTCCATGTCAATTAAGGCCTTCTCTAGGGCTAAGGCTGCCAAACTATCTAAAGCTTTGCCTCCCAAAACTACCTCTCAGAGGCCTTCCTCAAGTTCACAGATCCTCAGCCTTGCTGAGGACCTTATTTCCTTAATTAGGGGCTCACAACCTCACCCAGACAGGGCCTCCCACCCTCCTCCGGACAAAAGGCCCAGGATTGACCCATCTGATCCACACTCTTCAGATGATTCCACGGATGGGTCTGAATTGTCAGACCACCAGGAAAGGGGCTTACTCGCCTTATGAGGATTCAGATGCTGAGGAATCTATCCCTTCGGCCTCCCCTCTTGAAGAGTTTTCATTTGGTGAGACTCTGCATTCCATGAGAGCATTTTCAATGGCAAGGTCAGGATTTCTCTGATTCTAGAAAACGATTAAGGACCTTTTTGCATTTGCCTCAACATAGGCCCTTAGCTATACCTCCTGTTCTGAATGTTATTGCTGATGTGTACAATGTCAGTACGGCCCCTGATACTCTCCCTCCGGCCCCTGCCAAGCCTGACAGATACTACAGGGTCCCAGATTCTCATTTCCATCTGTATAAAGCCCACTCTGCAGACCCAGAAACTATTTCTCAGGGCCCTAAAGGGGTTGCGGCTGCTACTGCCAAAAATCCTCTGCCCTCTGAAAGAGAGTCTAGAGCTTTAGAGAGATGGGGAAAGAAGGTGTATACTTCTGCAACTCTTTCTGTCAGGGCATTAAACTGTCAATTTCATATGATACAGTATCAAGAGTATTTGTTAGATGAACTGAATAAGAAACTTTCTTCTCCTGAACCCCTAGACCGGAAATCCCTTCAGGATTTGGTGCACAATTCATAACAGGTTTGTAATCATTTTTTAAAATGTGGCTATGATGCACTGGAGGCTTCATTTAGATCAGCTATGACTGGGGCAGTTATTCGAAGGCTTGCCTGGCTGAAGGAACAATTTTTGCCAGACCGTGTTAAAGCTAAACTCCTGGATGCTCCAATGGAGAAACAAAATTTATTTGGCTCCTCTGCTCAGGAGATTTTAAAAAAGGTTGAAGAAAAGGCAAAATCTGTGCAAACAGTTAAAGATTTCCTACAAGTACAACCACCGAGATTCAGCAGAAACTGGCCTACTAAGAATTGGTCCTTTCCAGACTCGGACAGAGCCCAGAGAGGCAGGAACAGGCGCCCCAGAGGCAGAGGTCAATCGAAGGGCTCCTACAGAGGCCGGCAGTGGCAGCCTGCCAACCAGAGAAGTAGTGCAACAGCAACAACTACCACTACACCAGGACAGGCTCAATGACTTAACTCTAATTCCGCCTACCAGGAATCAACTGGAGGCACCCTTGGGTGGAAAGCTGGCTTTATTCTCAAAAAACTGGCATTATATTACAAAGGATACATGAACATTGCAAATAATAGACAAAGGATACAGGTTCCATTTCCACACTTTGCCAAAAAGAAGCGGAATGCCAAACCTGCCACCAAATCAAAGGGCAGAGGCTTTAAGACAGATGAACAATCTAATTCAGATAAAGGCTATAGAAAAGGTACCACATTCAGAACAAGGCCAAGGATTTTACTCAAGATTGTTCCTTGTACTAAGAAAAGAAAATCAATGGAGACCCATTCTCGACCTGTCCGCACTGAACACTTACCTCATTGTGCCAAATTTCAAGATGCTGACCCTACAGCAACTTCTTCCCATGCTGGGCAAGTAGTCTTGGCTGGTCACTCTAGATCTCAAGGAGGCATACCTGCACGTCCCTATTCGACCAAGTTGCAGAAGTTACCTCAGATTTCTTGCAGGATCAGAGCATTATCAATTCTCAGCATTGCCCTTTGGCTTATCTACTGCGCCCAGAGTATTCACGAAATGCCTGGCATCAGTAATTGCACACTGCAGACTATTGAGAATTCAAATTTACCCATACCTGGACGACTGCCTAATTCAAGCGGACAACAAGACAAATTTGTTAAAGGACTTTGCCTATGCCATACACCTGCTACAGACCTTGGGGTACACAGTCAACATCCAAAAGTCAAGGCTAGTACCATCCCAAAGGATAACCTTCTTCGGTGCAGATCTGGACACAACCACCCAGATGGCCTTTCTCACAGAAGAAAAACAAAAACAACTTCCATATTACTTCATGACTCTGACAAGACATACTCAGCTTACTGCAAGGAAAATCCTGCAGGCCCTGGGTTACATGGCATCCTGCATAATTCTGATACCACATGCCAGGCTGCATATGAGGAAATTGCAATGGTACCTAAGGAGTGTATGGTCTCAACACAGTCACAGTTTAGAAACCATGATACCAATCATTCCATGCCTTCAAAAGGAATTCCTGTGGTGGGCTCAGGCCTGCCAGTCCAACAGAGGGTTGCCTTTCAACAAACCAAAACCAAGGCAGACCATCACCATGGACGCCTCAGACCGAGGATGGGGAGCACACATGGAGGGAAAATGTATCCAAGGCCTATGGTCTCAAGGACAGCTAAGCATGCACATAAACCAAAAGGAAATGCTGGCAGTGAGGCATGCAATCCAGGCCTTCAAACCCTTCCTCCAACAAGGCCACCTGTTAATAAGGACAGACAACACCACGGTCATGTGGTACATAAACAAGCAGGGAGGCACACACTCTTACCCTCTATGCCGGATGGCTATGAATCTGTGGGAAGTATGCCTGAAACTCAATATCCAACTACAGTCCCATTTCGTGCCAGGAAAAGAAAATACACTGGCGGACAGCTTAAGCAGAACAACCATGGATGCACACGAATGGATGCTGCACCCAGACATCTTCCAGCTCATAGCAAAGACATGGGGAATGCCGGAGATAGATCTGTTCGCCTCCCCACTCAACCATCAACTGAAGACATTCTGCACAAGGACATACCACCCACAAGCTTGGAGGGTGGACTCTCTCTCTTTCAGCTGGAAAGCCCTAACAGGTATATGCCTTCCCACCTCTCCCATTGATGTACAAGGTTCTACTGAAGATCAGGGAGGAACAGCCAAGAGTGATACTAATAGCTCCAGACTGGCCAAGGCAGCACTGGTGTCCGTTATTGAGAAGCATGTCTCAGGCAAAATCATGGCCTCTCCCCCTATGGCCACTTCTTCTGACGCAGAACAATTTCAAGACCCTGCATCCCAACTTGAAAACACTGCAGCTAACTGCCTGGAAAATTCCTTAAATACCAATCCAATCGTTTTATCTCAGAGGGTGAAGGACATTATCTTGGAAGCCCGCAGATATTCCACAAGGAAGACATACTCAGCTAAATGGAAGAGATTTCTCATTTGGACCACATCAAAAGGCTCAGATGTCACAGTGGCAAACATAACACATATTCCAGAAGACTTGGCAGAATTGTTCCACAATGGACTGTCCTGTTCTTCCATTAAGATTCATGCTTCAGCAATTTCAGCAGAATACAATATGGATCCACCTATCTTCTCGCACCCTCTACTCGGATAATTTCTGAGAGGGATCAAAAATATTAAACCTCCAAGAAGGCCACCTCTACCTGCTTGGGATCTCAACTTTGTGCTGGAGAAACTGACACTCCCTCCTTTTGAACCAGCAGCATCGGCGGATCTACAGTTTCTGTCTTGGAAGACTGCGTTCCTTCTGGCAATCACTTCAGCAAGAAGAGTCTCTGAGTTACAAGCATTGATGGCAGTGCAGCCATTTCTTATTTTCCACCAGGACAGAGTTTCTCTAAGAACCAATCCTACCTTTATGCCAAAGGTGGTATCTAGGGTATCCTTGAACCAAGCTATCCACCTGCCTACGTTCTTCCCTAATCCACAGAATAGAGGGGAAAAACTTTTGCACACCCTGGATATACACAGACAACTACGGTACTACTTGGTCAGAACAAAGACTAGCAGAAAAACTGACCAACTATTTGTAGCATATGCTCCTGGGGTGCAAGGATGAGCAATTTCCAAACAGACAATTTCTAAATGGATAGGAAATTGCATTCAATTTTGCTACTCCTTTCATGGAAAGACAGTTCCTGAAAACATCAGGCCTCACTCCACAAGGGCCACGGCCACCACTACAGCCTTCCTACGAGGGGTGGCTACCAAGGACATTTTAGAAGCTGCTACTTGGAGCTCCGTGCATACATTTGCCAAGCATTACAATCTACCTTTTTACTCAAGATCCAGAGCAGGGTTTGCTACTGCAGTCCTGCAAGGGATCTTAACTACACCATCCTTTTCTTAGTACCTCCTCCCCCAGATTGGCTATGGTATTCTACCCATATGTTATGACTGCAGATGCATCCTTGAAGGACATAGTACAGTTTTGTACCTACCATAAATGTAGATGTCCGATAGGTATGCATCTGCAGTCAGGATTACCCTCCCTCCTACCCCTCTGTGGTATTCCTAGGGTGCTTACCCCTCTTTTAGCTAGCTGGGGGAATCTATTATGGTGTATTTGTTTGTTTATACTTGTATCTAATTTTGCAAATGTTTGGAACTTTTCTGCATTTATCCAAATTTAGCCTTTCTAGAGGGCTCCTGGCATCTGGGGCAAGAAAAACTGAGGAAAATGGCGTCGGCTGATGCTTTTATACCCCAGACGCTCTGACGTCGGGGAAAGTGCGACATCAGCCGAGGCCAGACCCAGACTTTGGAATCCGGCCGACCGAGGGGCTGCCTGACGCAGGACAACCCATATGTTATGACTGCAGATGCATACCTATCGGACATCTACATTTATGGTAGGTACAAAACTGTACTGTCTGCCTCCTCTCAACGTGTCTTCAGGCCTTCCTCTTCTTTTTCCATCAAGGCTTTCACGAAGTCTAAAGCAGCCTTGCATTCTAAGAGACAAACTACACAGGGCCCTGCTCCAGGCCCCATGCCTAAAAAACAGATGCTTAAAATGGCTGAGGATTTAATTACTCTTAACAGGGGTTCTCAACCCCCCCACCGGACAAAAGGCCCAGAGTGGAGGAAGAATCCCCCTCCTCGGACCAGGCCTCCATTATTTCAGAGCACTCTGATGAACAGGAGCATTCATACTCCCCTTTTGAAGATTCTGATGCAGAGGAGTCCATTCCCTCTGTCTCTTCCCCCCCCCCCCCTGAGGATTACTCATTTGGGGAAACCTTGCATACCTTGAGGGAACACTTACACTGGGAAGGACAAGAGTACTCAGACTCCAAGAAAAGGCTTAGGGATTTTCTCTTGCTCCCTCAGCACAGGCCTCTGGCTATACCTTCCGTCTTAGACATACTAGATGATGTGTATTCGGAGGCCTGCCTTAACCCAGACTCTCTACCTCCAGCCCCAGTCAAGCCTGACGGGTACTACAGTGTTCCTGACTCACACCAATTCTTATACAAAAGCCATGCAGCTGACCCAGAAACCATCTCACAGGGACCCAAGGGAATTAAGTCCTCCAGTGCTAAAAATCCATTACCTTCAGAGAGAGATTCCAGATCTTTAGAAAGGTGGGGAAAAAACACCTCGGCCACCTTAACCATGAGGGCATTAAACTGCCAGTTCCATATGTTAAAATACCAACAGTTTCTGTTATCACAGTTGAGAAGCAAAATGTCAACCTGAACAACCAGACTTGAAGGAGTTGCAGGATTTGATGCATAGTGCAGAACAAGTGGGTAAACATACTTTGTAATGTGGTTTTGATGCTCTAGAGGCCTCATGTAGAGCTGCTGTTACAGGATCAGTCATACGTAGACATGCCTGGCTCAAGGAGCAAATTTTACCAGATCATGTCAAAGCTAAATTACTAGATGCCCCTCTACAAAAAGATGTATTTGGTGTTAAAGCTGAGGAGGTATTAAAGAAAATGGAGGAAAAGGCTAAATGAATGCAAACAGTGAAAGATTTTCTACAGGTACAACCTCCACGTTTCAGTAGAAATTGGCCTTCCAAAAATTGGTCCTTTCCAGCCATGGACAGACCCCAAAAAGGTAGATACAGGCGCCCGATGGGGACAGGGCAATCTCAAGGATCGTTTAGAGGCAGACAATGGCAAGCTCCTACACAAAGAGGTGGTGAGGATAGTTCACAGCCATTCAGAAAGCAAACCCAATGACTTTCCCCTTTGCATGTCAAGCAAGGCTCAAATGGCAGCACCCTTAGGCGGAAAACTGGCCTTATTTTTAAAAAAATTGGCATGTTGTCACAAAAGACAAATGGATCCTGGACATTATAAACAGAGGCTACAGATTCCATTTTCACACCCTTCCACAAAAGTGAGGCATGCCAAACCTGTCACACAATCAAAGGGCAGAGGCACAAAGACAAATTTCAGATCTCATGGACATGAAAGCTATTCAAGAGGTACCTACTCAAGAACAAGGTCAAGGTTTTTATTCCAGACTATTCCTGGTACCAAGGAAGGGAAAAGATTGGAGACCTATTTTGGACCTATCCATCCTAAACACATTTCTCCTCATACCAAAATTATGCTCACATTACAGCAGCAGCTTCCCATGCTGGGCAAGGAGTCTTGGCTGGTAACATTGGACCTCAAGGAGGCATACCTGCATGTCCCAATCAAACAAAATTGCAGAAGATACCTCAGATTTCTTGCAGGTTCAACCCATTATCAATTCTCTGCATTGCCCTTTGGCTTATCTACTGCGCCCAGAGTATTCACGAAATGCCTGGCATCAGTAAGTGCCTACTGCAGACTTCAAGGGATACAAATATACCCATATTTGGACAACTGTCTGATCCAAGCGGACAGCAAGCACATACTTCTGAAACATCTGACTTTTGTAATAATGTTGTTGAATTCTCTGGGGTACACAGTCAACAAAAAGAAATCAAGGCTAATACCCTCACAAAAAATTATTTTCCTGGGTGGCAACTTGGACACAAACACCCAGATGGCCTACCTCACGCCAGAGAAACAGGGGCAACTAACTCAATACTTCAGTAAACTAGCAAATTTCACCTGGCTGACTGCAAGGAAAATCCTGCAGGCTCTGGGATTCATGGTATCTTGCATCCTACTAATCCCATTTGCAAAGTTGCATATGAGGAAACTTCAGTGGTACCTGAAAAACCTATGGTCTCAACACAGCCACAGTTTGGAAACAATAATACCACTAATTCCATGTCTTCAAAAGGAATTTCTGTGGTGGGCTCAAGCATGCCAAAGAAACACAGGTCTCCCATTCTGCAAGCCTCAAGCAAATCAAGTCATCACAACAGACGCCTCTGACTACGCCTGGGGGGGGCACACATGACAGATCGGTGCATTCAGGGCAAATGGTCCCAAAAAGAAAAGCACCTACACATCAATCAAAAGGAAATGCTAGCAGTAATAAATGCTATTATAGCTTTCAAATATCTTCTGTATCCAGGCCAACTATTGATAAGGACAGACAACACCACAGTAATGTGGTACATAGACAAACTGGGAGGAACCCATTCATACCCCCTATGCAGGGTGGTCATGTCACTTTGGAACATGGCTCTGGAATTACAAATCGAACTTCAAGCACAGTACTTGTCAGGCAAGGAAAACGCGGGCAGACAACCTAAGCAGAAATATGACAGACCCACACGAATGGAAGTTGCACCCTCAAGTTTTTGCAGAAATAATTCAAGCATGGGGAAGGCCAGACGTAGATCTCTTTGCCTCCCACAAAAATCACCAATTGACAAAATTCTGCTCAAGGACTTTTCATCCACAGGCCTGGCGAGTGGACGCTCTCTCTTTCAGTTGGACAACAATGACACTTTATGCCTTTCCACCTCTTCCTCTGCTGCCCAAAGTTCTATTAAAAACCAAAGCAGACAGACCAAAAATGATTCTCATTGCTCCAGACTGGCCAAGACCGCACTTGTACTCACTCCTGAGGAGCCTGACGCATTCCCCACCATGGTCCCTACCTCTAATGCCGCCTCTTCTGACTCAGCACAGCTTCAAAACCCTTCACAGTCAGCTGAAAACACTCAATCTGGCCGCATGGAAGATTCCTTAACTTCACAACAGACCCTACTCTCCAAGGAGGTGCAGGATGTCATTTTGGAGGCCAGAAGGCCTTCTACTAGGAAAGCTTACTCTGCAAAATGGAAGCGATTTTGTGCCTGGAATGAGAAAAAGGGCCAGAATCCTGGAATACTGAATTTACCTCAAATACTACAGTATCTAGCTGAGCTGCTAAGCAGTGGACTTTCATTCTCCTCCATCAAAATCCATGCCTCAGCCATTTCTGCAGAATAAAACACTGATCCTCCTTGATTCTCTCATCCCCTCTTAAGACAGTTCCTCAGAGGGGCTAAGAATATAAAACCCCCAAGGAAACAACCAATTCCTGCTTGGGACCTCAATTTCATTCTAGAAAAGCTGACCTTGCCTCCCTTTGAGCCAGCTGCCTCAACAGATTTGCAATATTTGTCCTGGAAAACAGCCTTCCTTCTGGCTATCACCTCAGCTCGCAGGGTATCGGAATTACAAGCCCTCATGTCTGTGCAGCCTTTCATCATTTTCCATCAGGAGAGAGTTTCCTTACGAACCAATCCGTCCTTTATGCCAAAGGTGGTATCCAGGGTAGCTTTGAATCGGGCTATTCAGTTACCTACCTTTTACCCTAATCCTCAAAACAAAGGGGAGAGACTACTACATTCCTTGGACATCCACAGACAGCTACGGTCTTACTTGGACAGAACAAAGCCTTTCAGAAAATCAGAACAACTCTTTGTGTCCTATGTTATAGGAGCTCAAGGGAAGCCAGTTTCCAAACAGACAATCTCAAAATGGATAGCCCACTGCATACGCTTTTGTTACTCTCTTCATGGTAAAACTGTACCTGCAGGCATCAGATCTCATTCCACAAGGGCCACAGCTACCTCTGCAGCTTTCCTCAGAGGAGTTCCTACCAAAGATATTTTGGAAGCAGCCACTTGGAGTCCTGTGCATACCTTCTCCAAGCACTACCACCTACCATTATACTCCAAAACTAGGGCAGGCTTTGCCACTGCAGTCTTGCAGGGCATCCTGGCTCCTCCTAGTTCCACCTAGTGCCTACCACCCCTTTTTTAGCTTTGGGAGTCTACCCATCTGTTATGACTGCAGCTGTATGCACGATGAACATAGTACAGTTTTGTACCTACCATAAATGTAGATGTTAGAGTGCCAATACAGCTGCAGTCCAGGTTTCCCTCCCTCCTTCCCCTCTTGGGACAGGCCTATTGCCTAACACCTCCTCATACAAATTGATTGAGGTATTCATTTATGGTGTATTTGCTTGCAACTACTGTTTTTTGATTATATTGCACTGCATTATTACATAAATTTATGTATTGCCTTCCTTCTGGGGGCACCTGACATCTGGGGCAAGAAAAACTGAAGAAAATGGTGTTGGCTGGTTCTTTTATACCTTTGTCGCACTGACGTCAGGGAAGAAGTGACACCAACTGACACCGGTCCTAGACTTTGGAATTCGGCCGACCGAGGACCCGCCTGACGGCAGAGAACCCATCTGTTATGACTGCAGCTGTATTAGCACTCTAACATGTACATTTATGGTAGGTACAAAACTGTACTTTCAGCATAATGTTTTGTTTGGATCTAAAGCTGAAGAGGTGATTAAAAAGATGGAGGATAAGGCGAAATCCATGCAAACAGTTAGATTTCTTACAAGTACAGCCACCAAGATTTAGCAGGAATTGGCCTTCTAAAAATTGGTCCTTTCCCACTTCAGACAGGCCTCAGAGGGTTAGATATAGACGCTCCAGAGGAAGGCCTCAAACACAAACTTCTTATAGACCAAGACAGTGGACTGCTTCCATGCCTAGGGGGAGGAGAGGACAGGTCACAAATTCACACCAAACAAACTCAATGACTCCCTCTGTTGGGCTACAGGAACTTCTTGCCTGGAAGCCCCTCTCGGAGGAAAACTTTTTTTTTTATCGAAATTGGACTTGTAAAACCCAAGACAAGTGGGTTTTGGATGTGGTTTTAAGAGGTTACATATTCCATTTTCATACCCTGCCAAGGCCAAGCGGATGGCCAGACCTTCCAAAACATCAATCGACAGCGGCCTTAAATCAGGTGGAAGCTTTTGGCCATGAAAGCCATAGAACCGGTTCCACTTTCAGAGATGGGACAGGGTTTTTCTCAAGGCTCTTTCTAGTCCCCAGGAAGCAAAACTCATGAAGACCCATTCTGGATCTGTCATTCTTTAACACCTTTCTAGAGATTCCAAAATTCAAGGTGCTTACTCTACAGCAGCTACTTCCAATGCTGTCCAAAGATGCATGGATAGTGACTTTGGATTTATAGGAGGCATATTTACACATTCCCATCAGGCAGGAACGCAGAAAATACCTCCGGTTCAAGGCCGGATCGAGGCTCTACGCTGCCCTTTGGATTGTCTACTGCGCCCAGGGTCTTCACCAAATGCCTGGCTCCAGTAGTGGCTTACTGCAGACTCAAGGGAATTCAAATTTACCCTTATCTGGACGATATGTCTAATTCAAGCAGACAGCAAGGATGTCTTACTCCAGCATCTAGAATTTGTACAGAACCTCCTCAAGTTCCTGGGATTCTCTGTAAACATAGTCAAATTTGACACCTTCACAACAGATAACTTTTCTGGGTGCTCTTCTAAACACCACAACCCAGATGGCATTTCTGACATCTGAATAACAATTACAGCTGGCTTCAACTTTCAAGACCTTGGCAACGTTAACTCTGCTATCTGCAAGGAGATTTCTGCAGGCTTTGGGTTACGTGGCCTCCTGCATCCTTCTCGTACCATATGCAAGACTACACATGAGGAAAATACAGTGGTACCTAAAAAGTGTATGGGTCTCAGCATTGCCGCGGTTTAGACATACTGATCTCCGTCCTTCCTTGCCTTCAAAAGGAATTTCTTTGGTCGTCCAGGGCATGTACTCTAAATAAAGGGAAACCCTTCTGTCTGCCTCGGGCCACTCAGATTCTAACCACGGACGCCTCTGATTATGCTTGGGGAGCCCATTTTCAGGGAAACTGTCTGTAGGGCCTTTGGACAAAGGATCAGAAGCACCTGCATATCAATTTAAAGGAAATGTTAGCCGTTCAGAAAGCTCTAATGGCCTTCAGGAATCTTCTACATCCAGGACAACTACTAATACGGACAGACAACACCACAGTTATGTGGTACATAAGCAAGGGGGATCTCATTCCTACCCCCTTTGCAGACTAGCCATGGATCTATGGAACGCAGCTCTAGCTTGCAATCTGGGCCTTCAAGCTCAGTTTTTACCAGGGAAGCAAAACTTCCTGGCAGACAGTCTGAGCAGAAACCTTTCGGATCCACACGAGTGGATGCTGGACACCAGAATATTCAGGATGATAGCAGTCTGGGGATGTACTCACATAGACCTCTTTGCATCCCATCTCAATCATCAACTACAGAATTTTTGCACCAGGACTTTCCACAAAGAAGCTTGGAAAGTGGATGCCCTATCATTCAGTTGGAGGAACCTCTCGGGATATGCTTTTCACCCTCTTCCTCTTCTTTCACGGGTATTATTAAAGATAAAACAGGACAAGCCCAAGAAGATGATCTTGCGGGCCCCAAATTGGCCTCGACAGTTTTGGTACCTAACTCTAAAAAACCTATGTCTGGAGCCCTCTTGGATTTTACCTCAGTCTCCGAACCTTCTGTCCCAACATCAGGGTCAGGTTCTACACTCTCATTTCAGAGCTCTCAGCCTGGTGGCCTGGTTAATCCAGGGCCTTTGATTTCTTCTTTCCTACCCAAGCAGGTTATGGATGTCATTTTAGAAGCCAGACGTCCTAGCACTAGAAAGTCTTATGCAGGAAAATGGAAAAGATTTTGTTCCTGGATGCAGGCTCAGGATTCTGATCCTCTTCTTCCGAACATTCCTTTAATTTTACATTACTTGACAGATCTCTTACATAAGGGTCTCTCTCTGTCTTCCATTAAGATACATGCCTCTGCTATTTCTGCTCATTATAATACAGACTCTCCCATCTTTTCCCACCAGCTCATGAGACAGTTTCTCAGAGGAGCCAAAAACTTAAGACCTCCTAGATCTCCTCCCATTCCTGCTTGGGATCTCAACTATGTTTTGGAAAAACTACCATTGCCTCCTTTTGAGCCTACTGCCTGATGTTCTTCATTCCACATTGCTGCAGTCCTAACTATTGGGTAGTCCGCTGTCCAGTCGGCCCGAATACCAAAGTATATGGCTGACGTCGGTCAGGGCGCATTAGACTGACGACAGTACGTCAGGGTACTAATGCGCATGACCGACGTCATATCCTCAGTCTTTTTTGCCGCATGGTCCGATGCAGAAGCAATTTTGCGAGTGCAGGTTGGCGTTCTGAAAGTTTCTGAAGCCAGAGTTTCAGACCGAATCAAAGTTGGCTAAGTACCCCGTTGGGGATTATTTTCGTTTTTTCTTGCCTTAGTATTTAACCGGATGTCAGAAAAAGTGAATAACTGTATTTCTTGTGGGAAACAGATACCTCATAGGGATTACCATACTTTGTGTATACCTTGTTTTGGGCCTGAGCACGACGTTGTTGGTTGCCGCTGTTGTGCTAGATTTAACAAACGCACTATTAAGAGAAGGTTAGACTGTGCCAGGTTAGTGTTTGGGAAGCGTTGTAATTATAAAATGCCGTCGGATGCTCCGACGCCCGCTTCGTCCAAAAAGCGCAAGGACAAAACAGCAAAGCCTAAGGTTGATGAACCGGCAGTCCCGGACGTCGGTTCTTTGGAAGGCTCAGTGGAGCCAGAGGTTTTGCCAGGAGTTTCTTTGGAGTCTCAGGCAGAGACTTTACTGTTACAGGATGTACCCTCTCAGGAGGTAGGCCAGGCTGAGGGGGCTTCTCAGGTAACTGTTCCCTCTCTTCCCAAGGTAGTTAGGGCCTCTCCTTCTGTTTCCAAAACTTCTTTGAGAGGTAGGCCAAGTTTAGCTTCAGTGGGGGCTTCTCCTAGTACTTCAGGTTCTGTGCCTAAGAAGCATATGCTTAAAATGGCAGAAGATTTGATTACTATGATTAGAGGTTCTATGCCCCCTCCTGATAAGAGGCCTAGGGTGGAACCTGATTTTGAGAGTTTTGAACAGTGTTCAGAGGCTTCTGAGTCTTCTGCGGAAGACTTGCAGGAATATCCCCCTTATTCTGATTCTGATGTGGATGATTCCACTCCTACAGCTTCTCCTCCTGAGGATTTCTCTTTTTCGGAAACTCTGCATTCCATGAGGGAGCACTTTAAATGGGAAGGCCAAGATTACTCTGATTCCAGGAAAAGGCTTAGGGAATTCTTGTTTTTACCCCAGCATAGGCCTTTAGCTATTCCTCCTGTGTTGAATGTGGTGGAAGATGTTTTTGCAGAGGCTTCCCTGAACCCTGATTCTTTGCCTCCTGCCCCTGTTAAACCTGATAGGTATTATAGGGTGCCTGAAGCTCATAAGTATCTTTTTAAGAGCCCTAGGGCAGACCCGGAAACTGTTTCTCAGGGACCTAAAGGTGTTAAGGCCTCTGTTGTTAAAAATCCTGTTCCTTCTGATAAAGAGGCAAGGGCTTTGGATAGATGGGGAAAGAAAGTGTATACTTCTTCCACTTTAGCCATGAGGGCGTTGAATTGTCAGTTCCACATGCTAAAATATCAAAATTATCTCCTTTCACAATTGAAATCTAAGGTGGATGCTTTGGCGGAAGGTATTGAGTGTAAAGAGTTGCTAGATTTAGTTCATGTGTCTGAACAAGTGGGGAAGCATTCTTTGCAATGTGGTTTTGATGCTGTGCAGGCCTCCTCGAGGGTGGCTGCCACTAGTTCTGTTCTTCGCAGGCATGCCTGGTTGAGGGATCAGAATTTGGCTGAGCATGTTAAGACAAGGATTTTGGATGCTCCTTTACAGTCTGATGTGTTGTTCGGTTCGCCTGTGGAAGCAGTTTTAAAGAAAATGGAGGACAAAGCTAAGTCTATGCAAACTGTTAAAGATTTTTTGCAGGTGCAGCCACCGAAGTTTAGTAGAAATTGGCCTACTAAGGGATGGACATATCCTGCTTATGATTCTCAGTCTAGGGGTAGGTCTAGACGTGGTAGGGGCAGAGCTCAAGGTTCTTTTAGGCCTAGAACAGGGAGTTCACCTGCTCAGACTTCTGGTGAGGGCAGGGGTCAGTCCTTTCGTAAACAGACCCAATGACTTGCCTTTTCTGCTGCCAGTAGATTCCCGTCTGGCAGCTCCTTTGGGAGGAAGACTGTCTCTTTTCAAAGAAAATTGGGATTTAATTACTCAAGACAGATGGGTGTTGGATATCATTCACCATGGTTACAGGTTTTATTTCCATACGTTGCCCCCTTTCAAAGGCATGCCAGACGTTCCTCCTCCACAAAGGAAAGAGGCTCACAAGCAAATTTCTCTGTTACTCCAAATAGGGGCCATTCAGCCAGTCCCTGTATCAGAAAGGGGCCTAGGATTTTATTCTCGCCTGTTCCTAGTACCAAAGAAGGGGAACACGTGGAGACCAATTTTGGATTTGTCTATCCTCAACACTTATCTGGACATTCCCAAGTTCAAGATGTTGACGTTACAACAGCTTTTACCTCTGCTGGGCAAAGATCACTGGATGGTAACTTTAGATCTCAAGGAAGCTTACCTTCATGTGCCTATAAGACTACGTTGCAGGAAGTATCTGCGTTTCGAGCTGGAAATTCTCATTATCAGTTCTCTGCATTGCCCTTTGGCTTATCTACTGCCCAGAGTATTCACAAAGGTTCTGGCTCCAGTGATAGCTTACTTCAGGCTAAAAGGAATTCAAATCTATCCTTACTTGGACGATTGCCTGATTCTGGCTCAGGAAAAGGAAGACCTTCTACAGCATTTGGAATATGTCATAGCAGTGCTAAGATGCCTAGGGTATTCTGTGAACGAAATAAAGTCCAGTCTAGTACCCTCTCAAGACATGTGCTTTCTGGGTGTGAGACTGAATACAGCAGCCCAGATGGCATTTTTAACCCCGGACAAACAAAAGAATCTTTCAAGTTACTTCCATCAGCTATCTCTTCAGTCCGGGCTGACTGCAAGGACAGTCCTTCAAGCCTTAGGGTTCATGGCATCTTGTATTCTGGTGCTTCCCAATGCCAAACTGCATATGAGGAAGCTACAATGGTATCTCAAAAATGTATGGACACAGCACTGCCAGGATTTGGACACTGTCATTCGAATAATACCTTGCATTCAAAAGGAATTTTTGTGGTGGGCTCAGGAATGTCACCTAAACAAGGGACTCTCTGTGACCCGGCCAGAGGCGAGTCAGATTCTAACGACAGATGCCTCAGACATTGCTTGGGGAGCTCATCTAAATGGAAAGTGGATACAAGACAAGTGGCCTGCCAGACTACAGCATCTACATATCAATATGAAGGAGATGTTAGCAGTCCAGTTTGCATTAATGGCTTTCAAGGAGTTACTTCTTCCAGGGCAGGTGTTGATTCTAACAGACAACACAACTGTCATGTGGTACATCAACAAACAAGGGGAACACATTCTTACCCATTGTGCAGGCAAGCAATGATTTTATGGGAGACTGCTCAGCTTGCAACTAACTCTTCAGGCAAGGTTTCTGCCGAGCACAGAACTCCTTAGCAGATGTGTTAAGCAGACAAATCATGGATCCCCACAGTGGAAACTGGATCTTCATGTATTTCAAAAGTTGACAGTGTCCTGGGGAACTCCAGACATAGATCTGTTCGCTTCTCCACTAAACCACCAGTTGCCAAAGTTTTGCACAAAGAGGTTTCATCACACAGCTTGGAAAGTGGATGCTCTTTCTTTCAGTTGGAAAAATCTTCATGTGTATGCTTTCCACCTCTGCCTCTTCTTCCAAAGGTGCTTCTAAAGGTCAGACAAGACAAGCCAAGGATGATTTTAATAGCTCCAGATTGGCCTCGGCAGCACTGGTACCCATTACTGAGGAGTCTGGTAAAGAAGCCTCCATGGCCTTTACCCTTGATTCCACACCTGTTGTCTCGGAGAGAAGGTCACCTGCTCAATGTCAAGCTTCACTCTCTTCATCTAACAGCCTGGCATATTCTGTTTTGAAAGATAGTAGGTCTCAACTTCCTCAACAAGTTTTAAATGTGATTATGGAAGCCAGGAGACCCAGTACAAGGAAAGTGTACTCAGAAAAATGGAAGAGATTTTTATTTTGGAGTGCAGCGAAGAATTTGGAGATTTCTGAGCCTAATTTGAGTGTGGCTCTTCAATATCTTACTGAGTTATTGGACAAAGGTTTGTCTTTCTCTTCCATTAAGATTCATGCTGCAGCGATTTCAGCTCACTATGATTGTGACCCACCATTGTTTTCACATCCTTTGTTCAAGCAATTTCTTAGAGGGGCAAAGAATATAAGACCTCCACGTAGAGCTCCTACTCCTGCTTGGGATCTCAATTTTGTGTTGGAGAAACTTACTCTACAACCTTTAGATACTGCAGCTACTGCTGAACTGAAATACTTGTCATGGAAGACTGCTTTTTTGTTGGCCATTACTTCTGCAAGAAGGGTTTCTGAGTTACAGGCCCTTATGGCGGTTGAGCCTTTTTTGATTTTTCATAAGGATAGGGTATCATTACCTACAAATCCTTCCTTTATGCCTAAAGTGGTTTCTAGTGTGGCTTTAAACCAAACTATTCATTTGCCTACGTTTTATGCAGATCCCCAAAACAAAGGGGAAAAGATTTTGCACACTTTAGATGTACACAGGCAATTGCGTTATTACTTGAGCAGGACTAAGGATTTTAGGCAGTCTCAGCAGTTGTTTGTTTCTTTTGCTTTGAGTTCTCAGGGCAAGCCTGTGTCAAAACAAACTATTTCTAGGTGGATTGGGTTTTGCATTGCCTTTTGTTATTCCCATCATGGCAAGGAGATTCCAGCTGGGATTAGGCCTCATTCCACTAGGGCTACTGCCACTTCAACAGCTTTTCTAAGGGGGGTGGCAACTAAGGACATTTTGGAGGCAGCTACTTGGAGTTCAGTGCACACTTTCTCTAAGCATTACCACCTTCCTCTCTACTCTAAGTCTAGGGCTGGTTTTGCAACAGCCATTTTGCAAGGCATGTTATCCGCTCCTGCTTCTTTATGATTTGCCAGCCTCCCTTACCTCTGCTTTGGGATTCTACCCAATAGTTAGGACTGCAGCAGTGTGGAATGAAGAACATAGTACAGTTTTGTACCTACCATAAATGTAGATGTTCGAGGATCCACATTGCTGCAGTCCAATTTACCCTCCCTCCTTCCCCTCTGTGTTAGGGGTGGTTGTGTAGGTGAGGTTATGTTCAGCTGAGTTTGTATATATTGTACATATTTTTGGTGCAGGTATGTTTGGTGTTTTTGGGTTTTGGGCCTTATCTTTTCAGGGTCTTCTGACATTTGGGGCAAGAAAAGACTGAGGATATGACGTCGGTCATGCGCATTAGTACCCTGACGTACTGTCGTCAGTCTAATGCGCCCTGACCGACGTCAGCCATATACTTTGGTATTCGGGCCGACTGGACAGCGGACTACCCAATAGTTAGGACTGCAGCAATGTGGATCCTCGAACATCTACATTTATGGTAGGTACAAAACTGTACTTTCTGACATCAAGTTTTTATCTTGGAAGACAGCTATTCTGTTAGCCCTAACCTCTGCCCAGGAGAGTTTCAGAGTTACAAGCTCTTATGGCTGTGGAACCTTATATTATTTTTCATAAAGACATGGGTGTCTTTGAGGACTAATCCTACCTTCATGCCTAAGGTGGTTTCCAAAGTGGCCTTAAATCAAACTATCCACTTGCCAACTTTTTTCCCCACTCCTCAAAATAAAGGGGAAAGGATCTTACATTCCTTGGATGTACACAGACAACTATGTTTTTACCTGGACAGAACCAAGGACATCAGAAAATCAGAACAATTGTTTGTTTCTTATGCTTCAAGTTCCCAAGGTAAAGCCATTTCAAAACAGACCATTTCTAAATGGATTGCTCATGGAATCAGATTTTATTATTCACACCATGGAAAGCAAATCCCAGGGAGTATACAGACTCATTCCACCAGAGCTGCTGCCACTTCTGCGGCCTTCCTCAGGGGAGTTCCTACCAAAGACATTTTGGAAGCTACAACTTGGAGTTCAGTGCATACTTTTTCTAAGCACTACAATTTACCTCTCTACTCTAAGTCTAGGGCAGGCTTTGCCTCTGCAGTCTTGCAGGGCCTTTTAGCTGCCCCTTCTTCTTTATGACCACCTCCCTTTCCTTCAGCTTTGGGATTCTACCCTACAGTCATGACTGCAACTGTGAAACACGATGAACATAGAAAAGTTGTGTACACCTACCATAAATGTAGATGTTAGAGTGTCTTCACTGTTGCAGTCTGGGTTTCCCTCCCTCCTGTCCCCTCTTATTTTTTACTTTTGTGTGGTTCCTTTTTTCACCATTCTTCTGAGGTGTATTTGCAAATGATATGGGACCTTTTTCATTTTGGGACTCCTGACATCTGGGGCAAGAAATACTGGAGAAGATGGCGTCGGCTGTCAGCTTTGTACTCCTGGCGCTCTGACGTCAGGGAGCATGGTTGAACAGCCGACGCCGGACCCAGACTTTGGGATTCTGGCCGACCGAGGACTGCCTGCCAGCAGGGGAGCACCCTACAGTCATGACTGCAACAGTGAAGACGCTCTAACATCTACATTTATGGTAGGTGTACACAACTGTACTATCTGGGGATATACACTAGGTCTCTAGCTTCTCTGAGAGTCTGAACTTGAAAGCAGCCGATTCGGAGCCGAGGGATCGGCTCCGATCCACATGTAAGAACAAAAAGGCGAGATGAACAACTCACATGGAACGTTATGGTAAGGACATAACTTCTTTTTCTGCATGGCTAGGGCAGGATTTTCTATAAGTTTTCCAGGGTAACTCAGTGGTGTGAACATTGGTTTTAGATAATCACTGTTTATGTGACACCCCACGCTATGTGCAGAAAATGGGGAAAAGAGCGTTGTGGGAGGGTGGATTCCCCAAGGGCTACTAGACCCCCCCCCCTTTTTTTTTTTTTTTTTTTTTTTTTTTAAGCTTTGGTTTTCGCCCCATATAGCTTAGGCTACTGCAAGAATGATCTAAAGAAGAATGCAACTTGCTCAGTTGTACCATCTGACCATAATAGTAGTTGCTCAAAAAGGTCATTGTTACAGGACAAACACCCCCCCCCCCTTTATTTTTTTGCCGAGGCAGGGATTCTCTATTTTATCCTTTTCCTGGGACATTTTTATTAGCAGGGCTCTAGTTTCCCCGATGTTTTGGGACAAGAAGTCTTTGATTTTTGGACCTGTGCATTAGCTTTTATTCCGGCTCTCCCTCAGACTTTTAGCATGGGTGCATGAAAGGTGCCCTAAAGCTTTGGAAGATGGTAGGGCATTCAGACATTGGTAGAATGTGCACTATTTAGTGTAGGCTGCTGCAGCAGTGATCAGTTCAAACATCTGCTGCTGTTGTAAATTATCGTGCATAGCTGTACTTGTGTACATGTTTTTTACCTCCCCATGAGTAATAGTGCTGTTTTCCCAACTGATTTTTACCTACCCAGTGATTTAACTGGGTGCACGTATCAATGGCAGATGTGCAAGAAAATTCTTAAGAGTGTTGCAAATAAGAACTCTGTGGAACAGATTGTTAATGAACTCCTTAGAGAACCGAATGTTTTTGACTTGGCCATAAGAAGGTAGGTATCTGTATGTACAATATCTAAGGTATCCTTTTCACTGGTTTTCAACACCCCCACCAGAGGTGACAACATATTTGACCTGGTCATCACCAACATGGGCGACCGGTTTCTGCAGGGGAGGTCAACCCCTCGCTGCTTAGATCAGGCCATAGACTAATCACTCTGGATATCCACATTCCGCCCCCACCCCTAATCAAGGAAACCACCGTGAAAAACTTTTCAAAAGCAAACTTCACGTTACTTAAGACCGAGGTGGAAAGGTTCACAGCCCCCATGCTATAGGACAATGCTGTCCAAGCTGCTGAATCCCTTACAGAGGCTTCTGAGCACCTGCAAGAATGCATGGATCGTGCTATCCCAAGCAAAACCAAGACTCACTCCTCCAAGGAAAGGAAACCAGTCTGGTGGACCCCTGTCATAAACAAGCTATACAATAGAGGGAGGAAACTAGTACAGAAAAGAGTAAAATCCCAAGAAGGAAAGACATCCTTGATCAGTATCCGCAAGAAACTAGGATCCCTCATTATAGGTTCATAGGTTTATACTAGGCTATCTGCCCTAAGGCATTTATAAGCCTAGCCCAAAGTTTTGTGGCTTGCGCCACCCCTTATATGAAAACATACTGTGCCCATTAGTTTGTTGTGCCTCTGTCCAGCAGTGACACAGAGATGATTCCCAGGGTAAACCTACGATCTCCCATCCACAGGTCAAGATTTCTCTTGAACAGAGCCAGCGAGGTGCTCTGCCTCACATGGACCGGGATTTTATTCCACAGCATAGGGAGTCTGAGTGATAAATCTATCCCTCCAGCACGTCCTATTTATATCCGTGCTAAGGTTCAAGTCGCTTGCTCTAGTGGTTTTGGTGGATTTGGATTTTTTGAGGTGGAGCATGTCCATTAATTCCGGGTTGGACATGGCCTTGTATGTCAGGCACATGTCACCTCTGAGCAGACGGTATGCGACTGAATAGAGCTGGAGTTTCTTCAATCTGGCAGCATATGACAGATTTTGGAGTCCCTTTATCCTTTTGGTGAGGAACTTTTGGGGTCTCTCCAATTGCTGCAGATGTCGGGTGAGATACATCCCGAATGGGGCATTGTACTCTATCATTGGTCTGATAAGTGAAGAGTACAGGGGAACAAAGACCTCACTAGATCTGGATGTGAATCCCTTCATGATCAGGTGGGCAATGTAGAAGGTCTTTCTAACCACTTTAGCAACGTGAGTGTCAAAAGAAAGGCCACTGTCAACCTGGGTCCCCAGGTCCCTGATGACCTCTTCTGTGCTTAGTGGATTGCCACCTATATGGTAGCTTGGGGTTACCTTGTTTTTCCCGAAGGGTATGACTATACATTTTTTGGTGTTTAACTTCAGGCCATGGCTCTGGCACCAGCTATCTGTTTCCGTAAGTCCCTTCTGAAGGATATCCGTGTCCGATGCACTTTCCACTATGGTGCCCAGTTTGCAGTCGTCTGCAAACTGTCAGCCAAAGTCCTCCCATGTTGGCCTGTACTTCTGAGAAGTAGATGCCGAACAATAGGGGGCCAAGGACCGAGCCCTGTGGGACACCACTTGTGACCGGCTTGGAGTCTGACATCGCGCCAGCTACTCTAACCCTGTGGGTTCTGTCCTTAAGCCAGTTTGCAACCCATCTTGTGACATATGGGTTTACATTTAAGCTGGTAAGTTTTTCTACAATACCCGAGTGGGGTATTGTTGAAAGCCTTTGCAAGGTCAAGGTAGGCTGTATGGACTGCCTTTCCCTCATCAATGGCCTTGGTGACTGTTTCGAAGAAGTCGACCAAGTTCAAAAGGCATGATCTGCCCTTGACGAAGCCAAACTGGGTCGGGTCCAATGTCTGCAAGTCCCCTATATCTTTGTTTATGAGCTCCATTATGATCCTCTCCATACCTTTGCAGACTAGACTTGTTAAGATTATGGGGCGGTAATTACCAGGGTCCGTAGAGGCACCGCCTTTGTGGAGTGGGACCACAGTTGCCGTACGCCACTCCTTGGGCACGTATCCTGTGGTAAGGCTGAGATTAAACAGCTGCCTTATGTGCGGGTTTAATTCCTCATTTAGCTCGTATAGCACACAGCCGGGGACACCATCCGGTCCCATTGATGCTGTGTTTTTAGCTTTAGAGAGAGCAGCTTTCACCTGCGCATTTGAGATGTCTGGGAGGCTACACTCCGCTGGGATAGATGTCCTTCAAGAATGCAACTGCAGTCATAACATATGGGTTGTCCTGCCTCAGGCAGCCCTCGGTCGGCCGGATTCCAAAGTCTGGGTCCGACGTTGGCTGATGTCGCACTTCTCTCCGTCAGAGCGGCTGGAGTACATAAGCATCAGCCGACGCCATCTTCTTCAGTCTTTCTTGCCGCGCGGTGCCCGAAGCAGAAGCAGTTCGCAAGTGCCGGTCGGTCAGCTCCTGTATTCTTCGAAACCGAAGTCATCAAAAAAGCTAAGTTCCCCGTTAGGGACATTTTCTTGCCTCAGCCGATGTCAGAAATTACTGAAAAAGTAAATAATTGTTTGTCTTGTGGTAAACAAATACCTCATAAGGATTTCCACTCTTACTGCCTCCCTTGCCTTGGCCCAGACCACGACGTCTCGGCCTGTGCTCGCTTCAATAAGCGCACTCTCAGGCGCCGGGCGGAGTTCGCTGAAGACTTTTTCGATGAAAAATTCGATTATACAATGCCGTCGGAACTACCGACATCGCAGACTCCTAAGAAACGAAAAGACCGGGACAGACATCCTCGGCCCGCGTCTTTCACCGACACCACGCCAAAACTAACAGAGTGCCCCGGTTCCCTCTGAGGCGGTTATTCCACCGCTCTGAATCGAAGACACCGCATTACCGATACCTCCGATACCGGAGACCACACCAACGCCAGTTATTGATTTTCCTCCGGATACTGAAAACGAGGAAATGCCCGAGACCATTGCTGTTGATAAGGTCACTCCTGCACGTGGAGCTGCTAGGCCTCCCATGTCTATCAAGGCCTACACACGTGCTAAGGCAGCCAGCAAGTCCAAGCACCTTACTGCTAAAGCCTTACCTCAGCCTACTCCTGAAACACAAATCATGACTATGGCCGCAGACTTAATTTCCATGATCAGAGGTTCCCAGGCCCATCCTGAGAGAGGATCCCAGCCTCCTCTTGATAAGAGGCCCATTGTTGAACCCTCTGACCCTCTCCCTTCAGATGAAGATTCTGAGGACTCTGTTCACTCCGAAAGCCAGGAAGAGCCCTTCCAGACCTATGAGGACTCAGATGCAGAGGACTCCATCCCCTCGGCCTCTCCTCCTGAGGATATTTTTTTTGGGGAAGTTCTGCATTCCATGAGGGAACATTTTAAGTGGCAAGGCCAGGAATATTCTGATTCCAGAAAGCGCCTTCGAACCTTCCTTAAAAAGCCCCAACACAGACCCTTAGCTATACCTCCTGTGCTTGATGTTTTGGATGATTTATACTCTGACTCCAGTGTTACCCCTGATCCTCTTCCTCCTGCTCCTGTCAAGCCTGCCAGATACTATAGGGTCCCAGAAACCCATTCTCATTTCTTTAGGGCCCATGTTGTTGATTTAGAAACAATTTCACAGGGACCGAAAGGGGTTTCAGCTACCACCTCCAAAAATCCTTTGCCTTCCAACAGGGAAGCTAGGTCATTAGAGAGATGGGGGAAGAAGGTTTACACCTCCACTACTTTATCTACGAGAGCTCTCAATTGTCTTTCATATGTTTCAGTATCAGGATTACCTGTTAGATGATTTACAGAAAACATTGGCCTCTCCTGAACCTTTAGATAGGAAGTCTTTGCAGGAGGCTGTGCATAATTCTCAGCAAGTTAGCAATCACTTTCTTCAGTGAGGATATGATGCATTGGAAGCTTCATGTAGGGCAGCTATGACAGGGGCGGTCATTCGTAGACATGCATGGTTAAAAGAACAACCTTTACCAGATCATGTTAAGGCAAAACTTCTTGATGCACCCTTGGAAAAGAACAAGCTTTTTGGTGCTAATGCTAAAGATGTGCTAAAGTCCATTGAGGAAAAAGCCAAGTCCGTTCAGACAGTCAAAGATTTCCTCCAGGTTCAAAACTGGTCCTTTCCTAATCCTGAAAGATTTCAAAGGGGCAAAAACAGGCGTGCCCGAGGAAGAGGACAATACAGAGGTTCCTACAGGGGATGACAATGGCAACCAGCAAACCAAAGTAGTGACACAGGGGTTTCTCCTGCCCCACAAGGACAATCTCAATGACTTTCCTCTAGTTCCGCTGACCAAGGAGCAAGCAGAAGCTCCTTTGGGCGGAAAATTCTCTCTGTTTTCAGACAGTTGGCACAGACTGACAAAGGACAAATGGATTTTGGACATTGTAGACCACGGTTACAGGTTCCATTTTCATACCTTGCCAAGAAAACAAGGCATGCCAAACCTACCACAAAACCAGAGGGCAGAGGCTATCAAGCAAATTTCTCTGCTTGCTCAGATCAAAGCAATAGAAAAAGTTCCACAACAAGAACAAGGCCAGGGGTTTTATTCAAGACTGTTCCTTGTTCCAAGAAAAGAAACTCAATGGAGACCAATACTGGACTTGTCCGCATTAAACACTTTTCTCATAGTACCAAAGTTCAAAATGCTGACTCTACAGCAACTCCTTCCCATGCTGGGCAAGGGGTCTTGGCTGATTACTCTGGACCTTAAGGAGGCATACCTGCATGTCCCTATCAGACACAGCTGCAGAAGATACCTCAGATTTCTTGCAGGGCCAGAGCATTATCAATTCTCAGCATTGCCATTTGACTCATCTACTGCGCCCAGAGTGTTCACGAAATGCCTGGCTTCAGTAATTGCTCATTGCAGGCTCCAGGGGATTCAAATTACCCGTACCTGGACGACTGCCTCATAGAAGCGGATGACAAACTGATTTTGACAAAAAACTTGAATTATGTCATACAATTGCTACAGGCTCTGGGATACACAGTCAACTTCCAAAAGTCAAGACTTCAGCCATCCCAGCAAATAACTTTCTTAGGAGCCAAACTAGACACAGCCTCTCAAATGGCTTACCTGACAGAAGACCAGCAAAAAAAGTTAACTCATTACTTCAAAGGTTTAGCAAAGCTCACCCAGATGACTGCAAGGAGATTCCTACAGGCCCTGGGTTACATGGCATCCTGCATTCTCCTGGTTCCACTAGCAAGACTACACATGAGAAAGCTTCAGTGGTACCTAAAAAGCTTATGGTCTCAACACAGCAACAACCTAGAGGCAACCATACCACTCATTCCATGCCTTCAAAAGGAATTTCTATGGTGGGCCTCGGTAAGCCAGTCAAACACAGGTATGTCATTCAAAAAACCTCAGATAACACAGACCATGACCACAGACGCCTCAGACCTTGGATGGGGGTGCACATGGAGGGCAGATGTATTCAAGGACAATGGTCTCCAAAGGAAACGCATCTGCATATCAACCAAAAAGAAATGCTGGCAGTAATGCATGCCATCGAGGCCTTTGGACAACAACTTCAACAAGGCCACCTGCTAATACGGACAGACAACACCACTGTGATGTGGTACATAAACAAGCAGGGGGGCACCCATTCTTACCCCTTTTGCAGACTGTCAATGAATCTTTGGGAAAAAATCACTGAGCCTAAACATACAGTTGCAATCCCAGTTTGTTCCAGGCAAAGACAATGTGCTGGCTGACAGTCTAAGCAGGAATTTCCTAGACCCCCACGAATGGAGGTTACATCCGGAAATCTTCATACGACTCACCTCGACATGGGGCAGGCCAGAAGTAGACCTATTTGCCTCCCACCTCAATCATCATCTACAAAAGTTCTGTTCAAGGACATATCATCCACAAGCATGGAAAATAGATGCTCTCTCATTCAACTGGAACTTCCTAAAAATCTATGCATTCCCACCTCTGCCACTGATGACCACAGTATTACTAAAGATCAAAGCAGAGCAGCCCAAGGGGATCCTAATAGCTCCAGACTGGCCAAGACAACACTGGTACCCACTACTACGGAGCATATGTCACAACAAAAAGTGGGGCCTTCCCCAATGGCCCCAACTTTTGACTCAACACAACTTCAAGACAGTTCATCCCAACATCCAGACGCTACAGCTAACAGCTTGGGAGATCCCATGAATAACCTCAATCTATCTCTCTCCAAAGAAGTTCAGCGGATACTAACAGAAGCCCAGAGACCATCCACCAGAAAGGTTTACTCAGCCAAATGGAAGAGATTCAGCATTTGGAATACCAGCAAGGGTCATGATGCATCATTATTGAACATTCCACTCATTCTGGAATATTTGGCAGATATGCTAGATAATGGACTCTCATATTCTTCCATAAAAATACATGCTTCAGCTAGATACAACACTGATCCACCTGTGTTTTCACATCCTCTGTTAAGGCAGTTCCTTAGGGGAATCAAGAATATAAAGCTCCTAAGAAAGGCACTAGTACCAGCTTGGGACCTCAACTTTGTCCTAGAAAAACTGACTCTACCTCCCTTTGAGCCAGCACCTTCTGTGGACTTACAATTTCTCTTATGGAAGACAGCTTTCCTGTTGGCAATTACCTCAGCAAGAAGGGTTTCGGAATTACAGGCCCTAATGGCAATACCACCGTTCATAACCTTTCACAGAGACAGGGTCTCCTTACAAACCAACCCTACCTTTCTGCCAAAAGTGGTATCTAGGGTTTCTTTAAATCAAGCAATTCACCTGCCTACTTTCTGCCTGAGAACAAAGGGGAAAGACTGTTGCATAACTTGGACATTCACAGACAACTTCGCTACTACCTGGACAGAACCAAGACCAGTAGGAAGTCTGATCAGCTTTTTGTAGCTTACGCCCCAGGAGTACAAGGAAAAGCAATTTCCAAACAGACAATTTCAAAATGGATTGGACATTGCATCAGATTCTGTTCCTTCCATGGAAAGTGTGTGCCAGCCAATGTCAGACCACACTCCACAAGAGCTACAGCCACCTCTACAGCTTTTTTAAGAGGGGTGCCTACAAAAGACATTCTAGAAGCTGCTACATGGAGCTCTGTGCATACATTTTCCAAACACTACAACCTCCCTTTATATTCAAGATCCAGAGCAGGCTTTGCTTCGGCAGTCCTGCAGGGATTGATAGCTACACCATCCTTTTCTTAGAGCATTCCACCTCCCCCAGCTAAGCTATGGTATTCAACCCATATGTTATGACTGCAGTTGCATTCTTGAAGGACATAGTACAGTTTTGTACCTACCATAAATGTAGATGTCCGATAGATATGCAACTGCAGTCGGTTTTTCCCTCCCTCCTTCCCCTCTATGCCTTGGGTCCACTCCTCTCCCTGTTATCCTTAGCTGGGGATATCTGTTATGGTGTATCTGTTTATTGCTTATTTATTTGTCTGGAAACCTGCTTTTGTCTTCCAATTTGATTACAGCCTTCCTTGGAGGGTACCTGGCATCTGGGGCAAGAAACACTGAAGAAGATGGCGTCGGCTGATGCTTATGTACTCCAGCCGCTCTGACGTCGGAGAGAAATGCGACATCAGCCGATGTCGGGCCCAGACTTTGGAATCCGGCCGACCGAGGGCTGCCTGAGGCAGGACAACCCATATGTTATGACTGCAGTTGCATATCTATCGGACATCTACATTTATGGTAGGTACAAAACTGTACTTTATCTCTCCTTTAGGGGGGAGAGGGGGGTGAAGTTTGCACTTAACCTGTCTGACAGTATGTTGGCAATGTCTGTGGGTTCAGTGATTTTTTGTATCATTTTGGACTAATTCTGAGCATATCTGGGAGTTTCCACCCAGGTTCCTAACATAGCTGAAAAAGGCCTTATGATTGTCCTTCTAATCCATGGCAATTTTTCTCTCAAAATTGGCCTTAGTTGATTTTATGAGTGCTCGTATTTTTTGCTAATGATCAGGGGTGACTTCCCTTTTATGGATTTTGTTCTATCATGTAATAGCTTTCTCCTCTTATTGTAAAGTTTGTTAATGGCTGTGGTCCACCAGACAGGACGTTTGCCCTTTGTGGAAAGAGTTTGGTTTTATTTGGGATTGCCTGATCCATGCAGTCCTGGCGGTGTTCATAGAAGGCATTTGTAAGGGCTTCCGCAGCTTGGGTTGTTGTTTCCACTGGCTCAGGGGCCTTGAAGGATACCACACCAGTCTTGAGTAGTGTGAAGTTTGCTTTAGAGAAGTTCTTCACTGTGGTCTTTTTTGTTTGGGGTGGGGGCGGGATGTGGATTTCCAGTGAGATTAGTTTATGATCAGATCTCACCAATGAGGGATATACTTCCGGTGTGGAGCATTTTGTCCCCATGTTTGTGATAATGAGATCTAGTATATTTTCTCCTCTCGTGGGAACAGTGACTAGCTGTTCCATGGCATTTGAATTTATGAACTCCAGGAACCGTTGGGCTAGAAAGCTAGGGCTTGAGTAATATTCCCAGTCTATATTCGGGTAGTTGAAGTCACCCAATACGATGGTGTTTGGAGATACATTTATACTCTCCAGTGTCTTCAGGAAGGCTGTGTGGGGTTCCTGAGTTTGAGAGGGTGGCCTGTAGCATGCTACAATTTGTAGAGCAGTCTTGCCTGTGGTTAGTTGCACCTGGATGGTTTCCGAAGCTTCATGCGTTGCCACCAACCTGGAGGTGTGGGTATCCTTTATGAATATGGATACACCCCCTCCTTTTGTGGTGTGGTCCGGGTTTTGGGGCTGGAACACATGATATGAGCTAAAACCTAATAGTGCCGGGGTGCTCTCAGGAGCCTTGAACCAGGTTTCAGTTACAGCACAGACATCGATGTTCTCCATACTGAGAAGGGCCTCGAGTGCGTGCATTTTGAGATTTAGATTTCTGGCATTGAGCAGCATTACCCTCAGTTTCTTCCCATTTTTGTTTTCTAGGGTGGCAGGTTTAGATTTTGAGCCTTGCCTAAAAAAGGCACCATGGGGGTGGCAAGAGCCTTAGCCAATATCCGGAATCCCAGGGGTGACAGGTGCAAGCCGCCCTTATGAAGCAGCGTGGCTTGTCAAGCATGTCATCCCAGGCAGACAGACACTGGATCCCCTTTGAATGACACCAGACATTAAGCCAATTGTTAAAGCTGATCATCTTGTCTCTATATTGTGGCATCATTCTTGGTGAAGGAAGGATACTGCTCGGGGTCAGGGTCATACCTGCCTGGGCTACATAATCAGAGAGCTCCTCTATGTCTCTTTTCATGTAGTCCAGGGAGGTAGGTCTCAGGTCGTTCACACCAGCATGGACAATGACGGTGTCATATTTGTACTTGCTGTGGAGTGACCCGAGTGCTTGTGTTATGTGGCGGATTCTAGCACCCGATAGGCAGCTTACTGTGACCCTCTCCTTGTTCAGCCTGGTGAGTGGGACGTCAGTGTGTCTGACTATGGAGTCACCTATGACAAGTATGATGTCCTTCAAGGATGCATCTGCAGTCATCACATATGGATTGTCCTGCCTCAGGCAGCCCTTCGGTCGGCTGGATTCCAAAGTCTGGGTCTGGCCTCGGCTGATGTCGCACTTTCCCCGACGTCAGAGCGTCTGGGGTATAAAAGCATCAGCCGACACCATTTTCCTCAGTCTTTCTTGCCGCGTGGTGCCCAAAGCAGAAGCAGTTCGCAAGTGCCGGTCGGCCAGCTCCTGTGATTCAGCTACCGAAGACTTCGAAAAAGCTAAGTACCCCATTGGGGACTCTTTCTTGCCTCAGCCGATGTCAGATAAAGTTAGTAATTGTTTAACTTGTGGGAAACAAATACCTCATAAGGATTTCCACTCTTACTGCCTCCCCTGCCTAAGCCCAGACCACGACGTCTCGGCCTGTTCAGCCTGTGCTTCCTTCAACCGACGAACTCTTAAGACGTCAGTCGGAGTTTGCAGAGGAATTCTTTGGGGCTAGTTTTGCTTACAAGATGCCGTCGGAGACTCCGACTTCGCATTTAGTTAAGAAACGGAAGGACAAGGACAGACACACGCGGGCTGCGGTTTCGGCTGAAACCATGGTCAGGCCTACCGCGAGTGTCTGTCTCTGCTGATAGAGTCCTTGGTACTTCCGATTACCGAAACCGCACAACCGACTACCTCGGCCCCGGAGGCCCCGTCCGAGTCGGTTATTGAATTACCTACTGAAACTGGTGTCCAGGAACCTTCCGACACCATTCCTTTAGACAAGTCTACTCCTGCACGTGGTGCAGCCAGACCTCCTGCATCCATGTCCATTAAGGCAATCTCTAGGGCTAAAGCTGCTAAACTTTCTAAAGCTTTGCCTCCCAAGGTTACCTCTCAGAGACCCTCTACTCGCTCACAGATTCTTAGCTTAGCAGAGGATCTTATCTCCTTAATTAGAGGTTCTCAACCTCATCCGGACAGGGGCTCTCAACCACCTCCAGACAAAAGGCCCAGGGTTGAGCCCTCTGACCCCCACTCCTCAGATGAGTCCACTGATGGCTCTACTCTGTCAGACCACCAGGAGGATGCTTATTCGGCCTGCGAGGATTCTGATGCTGAAGAATCTTTTCCCTCTGCCTCCCCTCCTGAAGAGTTTTCCTTTGGAGAGGCATTACACTCAGAGCACATTTTCAATGGCAGGGTCAGGCATTCTCTGATTCTAGAAAGAGATTAAGGACCGTTTTACATTTACCTCAGCATAGGCCTTTAGCTATACCTCCTGCTTTGAATGTCATTGATGATGTGTACTCTGATGCTAGTACAGCCCCTGACTCTCTCCCTCCGGCTCCTGCCAAACCTGATAGGTACTACAGGGTCCCGGACTCTGACTCGCATCTACACCTGTACAAGGCCCACTCTGCTGATCCAGAAACTATTTCCCAGGGCCCAAAAGGGGTTGCAGCTGCCACTGCTAGAAATCCTCTACCCTCTGAAAGGGAGTCCAGAGCTTTAGAGAAGTGGGGTAAGAAAGTGTATACTTCTGCAACTCTTTCCATGAGGGCATTAAATTGTCAATTTCATATGATACAGTACCAAGAGTATTTGTTAGATAAATTGCATAAGAAACTGTTGTCTTCTGAACCTCTTGATCGCAAATCCCTTCAGGATCTGGTACATAACTCCCAGCAGGTTAGTAACCATTTCTTGCAGTGTGGTTATGATGCATTGGAAGCTTCATGTAGGTGAGCTATGACAGGTGCAGTCATACGTAGGCATGCCTGGCTGAAGGAAAAATCTCTGCCAGACCATGTTAAAGCTAAGCTTTTGGATGCTCCTATGGAAAAGCAAAAATTATTTGGTTCCACGGCTCAAGAGGTCTTAAAGAAATTTGAAGAAAAGGCAGAATCTGTGCAAACAGTCAAAGACTTTCTGCAAGTCCAACCACCGAGATTCAGCAGAAATTGTCCTACTAAGAATTGGTCCTTTCCGGACTCAGACAGATCTGAGAGAGGCAGGAATAGGCGTGCCAGAGGTAGAGGCCAAGCTAGAGGCTCCTACAGAGGCAGTCAATGGCAGCCTCCCAACCAGAGAGGTAGTGCAGGAACTACAACTGCTACACCAGGACAGACTCAATGACTTTGTTTTGACTCCGCCGACCAGGGCTCAATTAGAAGCACCTTTGGGCGGAAAGCTTTCTTTATTTTCAAAAAATTGGCACAGCATTACAAGGGACACATGGACACTGCAAGTAATAGACAAAGGATACAGGTTCCATTTCCACACATTGCCAAAAAGAAAAGGCATGCCAGACCTGCCACCAAATCAGAAGGCAGAGGCTTTGAAACAGACTTCCAACTTAATGCAAATGAAAGCTATAGAAAAGGTACCTCTTTCAGAACAAGGCCAAGGATTTTACTCCAGATTATTCCTTGTTCCAAGAAAAGAAAATCAATGGAGGCCTATTCTCGACTTGTCCGCACTGAATACTTACCTCATTGTGCCAAAATTCAAAATGCTGACCCTACAGCAACTCCTTCCCATGCTGGGCAAGGGGTCTTGGCTGGTGACTCTAGACCTCAAGGAGGCATACCTGCATGTCCCTATCAGACAAAGTTGCAGAAGACGCCTCAGATTTCTTGCAGGGTCAGAGCATTATCAATTCTCAGCATTGCCCTTTGGCTTATCTACTTCGCCCAGAGTATTCACGAAATGCCTGGCATCAGTAATTGCACACTGCAGACTTCAGGGGATTCAAATTTACCCATATCTGGACGACTGCCTTATACAAGCGGACAGCAAGCAAACTTTGGTAAAACACTTGAATTATGCCATCCACCTACTGCAGGCTTTGGGATTTACAGTCAACATTTACAAATCAAGACTTGTTCCATCCCAAAGGATAATTTTTCTGGGTGCGGATCTAGACACAACCACCCAAATGGCCTTTCTCACGGAAGAAAAACAAAAACAACTACCGGATTATTTCAAAAATCTGACAAAACAAACTCAGCTGACTGCAAGGAAAATCCTGCAGGCCCTGGGTTACATGGCATCTTGCATTCTTCTGATCCCACAAGCAAGGCTGCATATGAGGAAATTACAATGGTACCTAAGGAGTTTATGGTGTCAGCACAGTCACAGCTTAGAAGCTTTGATCCCACTCATTCCATGCCTTCAAAAGGAATTTCTGTGGTGGGCTCAAGCCTGCCAGTCAAACAGGGGTCTGCCCTTCAGCAAACCAGTAATCAGCCAAACCATTACAACGGACGCTTCAGACCATGGATGGGGAGCACACATGGAGGGCAGATGCATTCAAGGACTATGGTCACAGAAAGAATTGCGCATGCACATAAACCAAAAGGAAATGCTGACGGCGATACATGCAATCGAGGCCTTCAAACATTTTCTGCATCAAGGACACCTGCTAATAAGGACAGACAATACCACAGTTATGTGGTACATAAACAAGCAAGGAGGTACCCATTCCTACCCTCTTTGCAGGCTGGCAATGAATCTTTGGGAACTTTCCCTAAAAATCAATATAGAGCTGCAATCCCAGTTTGTGCCAGGAAAAGACAATATACTGGCGGACAGCCTAAGCAGAAATATCATGGATCCACACGAATGGATGCTGCAC
Source organism: Protopterus annectens (assembly GCF_019279795.1). Classification (NCBI taxonomy): domain Eukaryota; kingdom Metazoa; phylum Chordata; order Ceratodontiformes; family Protopteridae; genus Protopterus; species Protopterus annectens. Next base: position 1,423,282,106 of record NC_056725.1, read on the forward strand.
CCAGACTTCTTCCTTCAGATAACACAATCATGGGGGAGGCCGGGCATAGATCTTTTTGCCTCCCACCTCAACCATCAGCTGAAGAAATTCTGCTCAAGGACATGCCACCCACAAGCATGGAAAGTGGACACCCTCTCTTTCAGCTAGAATACTCTAACAGTGTATGCATTCCCACCTTTTCCATTAATGACCAAGGTCTTACCGAAGATCAGGACAGAGCAGCCCAAAGTGATTCTGATAGCTCCGGACTGGCCCAGACAGCACTGGTACCCACTGTTAAGGAGCATGTCACGCACGAAACCGTGGCCTCTACCACAATGGCCACATGTCCTTCAAGGATGCATCTGCAGTCATAACATATGGGTTGTCCTGCCTCAGGCAGCCCTTCGGTCGGCTGGATTCCAAAGTCTGGGTCTGGCCTTGGCTGATGTCGCACTTTCCCCGACGTCAGAGCGTCTGGGGTATAAAAGCATCAGCCGACGCCATTTTCCTCAGTCTTTCTTGCCGCGCCGTGCCCGAAGCAGAAGCAGTTCGCAAGTGCCGGTCGGTCAGCTCCTGTGATTCAGCTACCGAAGACTTCGAAAAAAGCTAAGTACCTCGTTGGGGACTCTTTCTTGCCTCAGCCCATGTCAGATAAAGTAAATAATTGTTTAACCTGTGGGAAACAAATACCTCATAAGGATTTCCACTCTTACTGCCTCCCTTGCTTAGGCCCAGACCACGACGTCTCGGCATGTTCAGCCTGTGCTTCCTTCAACCGACGAACTCTTAGACGTCGGTCGGAGTTTGCAGCGGAATTCTTTGGGGCTAATTTTGCATATAAGGTGCCGTCGGAGACTCCGACATCGCATTTGGTGAAAACACGGAAGGACAAGGACTGACACTCGCGGCCCATGGTTTCGGCTGAAACCACGGTTAGGCCTACTGCGAGTGTCTCTGTTTCGTCCGAAACAGAGTCCTCGGTACTTCCTTTAACCGAATCCACTCAACCGACCACCGCGGCCCTGGAGGCCCCGGCTGAGTCGGCTACTGAGCTACCTACTGAAACCAGTGTCCAGGAAATGTCCGATACCATTCCTTTGGACAAGTCTACTCCTGCACGTGGTGCAGTGAGACCCCCTGCTTCCATGTCCGTTAAGGCTTTTTCCAGGGCTAAAGCTGCTAAACTTGCTAAAGCTTTGCCTCCCAAGACTACCTCTCAGAGACCTTCTTCTAGTTCTCAGATCCTCAGCCTTGCAGAGGATCTTATCTCTTTAATTCGAGGTTCTCAGCCTCACCTGGACAGGGGCTCTCAACCACCACTGGACAAAAGGCCCAGGACTGAGCCCTCTGACCAACACTCTTCAGATGAGTCTACGGATGGATCTGTGTTGTCAGATCACCAGGAGGAGGCTTATTCGGCCTACGAGGATTCTGATGCTGAAGAATCTATCCCTTCGGCCTCCCCTCCTGAAGAGTTTTCCTTTGAGACTCTACACTCTATGAGAGAACATTTTCAATGGCAGGGTCAGGAATTTTCTGATTCTAGAAGGAGATTAAGGACCCTTTTACATTTACCTCAGCATTGGCCCTTAGCTATACCTCCTGTTTTGAATGTTATTGATGATGTGTACAATGATGTTAGTACTGCCCCTGATTCTCTCCGTCCGGCACCTGCCAAACCTGATAGATACTACAGGGTCCCGGATTCTCATCTACATCTGTACAAGGCCCATTCTGCAGACCCAGATACTATTTCTCAGGGCCCAAAAGGGGTTGCAGCTGCCACTGCCAAAAATCCTCTACCTTCTGAAAGGAAGTCTAGAGCTTTAGAGAGATGGGGAAAGAAGGTATATACTTCTGCAACTCTTTCCATGAGGGCATTAAATTGTCAATTTCATATGATACAGTACCAAGAGTATTTGTTAGATGAATTGCATAAGAAGCTTTCCTCTTCTGAATCCCTTGACCGTAAATCCCTTCAGGATCTGGTACATAACTCACAGCAGGTTAGTAATCATTTTTTTGCAGTGTGGTTATGATGCACTGGAAGCTTCATGTAGGTCAGCTATGACTGGGGCAGTTATTCGTAGGCATGCCTGGCTGAAGGAACAATCTTTACCAGACCATGTTAAAGCTAAACTCCTGGATGCTCCAATGGAAAAACAAAAATTATTTGGTTCCTCTGCTCAGGAGGTCTTAAAGAAGTTTGAAGAAAAGGCAAAATCTGTGCACAGTTAAGGATTTTCTGCAAGTACAACCACCGAGATTCAGCAGAAACTGGCCTACTAAGAATTGGTCCTTTCCAGACTCGGACAGATCCCAGAGGGGCAGGAACAGGCGTCCCAGAGGTAGAGGGCAAGCTAGAGGCTCCTACAGAGGCCGTCAGTGGCAGCCTACCAACCAGAGAGATAATGCAGGAACAGCAACAACTACTACTACACCTGGACAGACTCAATTACTTTCCTTTGATTCTGCCGACCAGGGCTCAATTGGAAGCACCATTGGGCGGAAAGCTTTCTTTATTCTCAAAAAACTGGCATTACATTACAAGGGACACATGGACACTGCAAATAATAGACAAAGGATACAGGTTCCACTTCCACACTTTGCCAAGAAGAAACGGAATGCCAAACCTGCCACCAAATCAGAGGGCAGAGGCTTTAAAGCAGATCAACAACTTAATACAAATGAAAGCCATAGAAAAGGTACCTCTTTCAGAACAAGGCCAAGGATTTTACTCCAGATTATTCCTTGTTCCAAGAAAAGAAAATCAATGGAGGCCTATTCTCGACCTGTCCGCACTGAATACTTACCTCATTGTGCCAAAATTCAAGATGCTGACCCTACAGCAACTTCTTCCCATGCTGGGCAAGGAGTCTTGGCTGGTGACTCTAGATCTCAAGGAGACATACCTGCATGTCCCTATTCGACAAAGTTGCAGAAGACACCTCAGATTTCTTGCAGGATCAGAGCATTATCAATTCTCAGCATTGCCCTTTGGCTTATCTACTGCGCCCAGAGTATTCACGAAATGTCTGGCATCAGTAATTGCACACTGCAGACTTCAGGGGATTCAAATCTACCCATATCTGGACGACTGCCTTATACAAGCGGACAGCAAGAAAAATTTGATAAAGGACTTGGACTATGCCATCCACCTATTACAGGCCTTGGGGATACACAGTCAACATCCAAAAATCAAGACTTGATCCATCCCAAAGGATAACCTTTTTGGGTGCAGATCTAGACACAACCACCCAAATGGCCTTTCTCACAGAAGAAAAACAAAAACAACTTCCGGATTACTTCATGAATCTGACAAGACAAACTCAGCTAACTGCAAGGAAAATCCTGCAGGCCCTGGGTTACATGGCATCCTGCATAATTCTGATTCCACAAGCCAGGCTGCATATGAGAAAATTACAGTGGTACCTAAGGAGTGTATGGTCTCAGCACAGTCACAGTTTGGAAACTTTGATACCAATCATTCCTTGCCTTCAAAAGGAATTCCTGTGGTGGGCTCAGGCCTGCCAGTCCAACAGAGGGTTGCCTTTCAACAAACCAAAAACAAAACAAACCATCACCACGGACGCTTCAGACCGAGGATGGGGAGCACACATGGAGAGCAAATGTATCCAAGGCCTATGGTCTCAAGGGCAGCTGCGCATGCACATAAACCAAAAGGAAATGCTGGCAGTGATACACGCAATCGAGGCCTTCAAACCTTTCCTCCATCAAGGCCACCTGTTAATAAGGACAGACAACACCACAGTCATGTGGTACATAAACAAGCAAGGAGGCACGCATTCCTACCCTCTATGCAGGCTGGCCATGAATCTATGGGAACTATGCTTGAAACTCAATATCCAACTACAGTCCCAGTTCGTGCCAGGGAAAGAAAATGCACTGGCAGAGAGCTTAGGCAGAACTACCATGGATGCACACGAATGAATGCTGCACCCAGACATCTTTCTACTCATAACACAAGCATGGGGAAAGCCGGAGATAGATCTGTTCGCCTCGCCCCACAATCATCAACTGAAGACATTCTGCTCAAGGACATACCACCCACAAGCTTGGAGGGTGGACTCTCTCTCTTTCAGCTGGAAAGCTCTAAAAGTATATGCCTTCCCACCTCTCCCATTAATGTCCAAGGTTTTACTGAAGATCAGGGCAGAACAGCCAAGATTGATTCTGATAGCTCCAGACTGGCCAAGGCAGCACTGGTACCCACTATTGAGGAGCATGTCACAGACGAAACCATGGCCTCTCCCCCTATGGCCTCTTCTGACGCAGAACAATTTCAAGATCATGCATCCCAACTTGAAAACATTGCAGCTAACTGCCTGGAAAATTCCATAAACCCTCCTCAAAGTAACTCATCACAGAGAGTAAAGGACATTATTGTGGAAGCTCGCCGGCCTTCCACAAGGAAGACATACTCAGCAAAATGGAAAAGATTTCTCATTTGGAACACAACAAAAGGCTTAGATGTGACAGTGGCGAGCATGGCACATATTCTGGAATACTTAGCAGAATTGTTCCACAATGGCCTGTCCTATTCTTCCATTAAGATTCATGCCTCAGCAATTTCAGCAGAATACAATGTTGATCCACCTATCTTCTCGCATCCTCTCCTCAGGCAATTTCTGAGAGGAATCAAAAACATTAATCCTCCAAGGAAACCCCCTTTACCTACTTGGGATCTCAACTTTGTGCTGGAGAAACTAACACTTCCTTCCTTTGAACCAGCAGCATCGACGGATCTACAGATGTCCTTCAAGGATGCATCTGCAGTCCTTACAAATGGGTTGTCCTGTCGTCAGGCAGCCCTTCGGTCGGCCGGATTCCAAAGTCTGGGTCTGGCCTCGGCTGGTGTCGCACTTCACCCGACGTCATAGCTGCAGTTGTTCGGGTGTAAAGGCATCAGCCGACGCCATTTTCCTCAGTCTTTCTTGCCGCGTGGCGCCCGAAGCAGAAGCTGTTCACAAGTGCCGGTCGGTCAGAACCAGAGATTACTGCTACCGAATACAACTTCGAAGACTTCTAAAAAGCTAAGTACCCCGTTGGGGACTCTTTCTTGCCTCAGCCGATGTCAGAAAAAGTAAATAACTGTTTAACTTGTGGGAAACAAATACCTCATAAAGATTTCCACTCTTACTGCTTACCTTGTTTAGGCCCAGACCACGACGTAGCAGCTTGTCTAGCCTGTGCTTTTTAACCGACGGATGCTTTGACGTCGGTCGGAATTTGCTGAGCAGTTTTTCGGCTCTGATTTTGCTTATAAGATGCCGTCGGATCCTCCGACTACACAAATAACCAAAAAATGCAAGGAAAAGGACCGACACTCGCAGTCCGCGGTTTCGGCTGAAACCGCGGTTAAGCAAACCGCGAGTGTCTCGGTTTCGGCTGAAACAGAGCAAGCGGTTCTTCCTTCAGCCGAAAGCATGCCTTCTACCGAGGCTTCTTCTAACCTCGTGGAATCGTCTTCTGAAATCGAACCTGCTGTTGCGATTTCTCAGGAATTACCAGACACTATTCCCTTGGATATTTCTACTCCTGCACGTGGAGCTGCTAGGCCTCCTGCAGCCATGTCCATTAAGGCCTTTGCCAGGGCTAAAGCAGCTAAAGCTACAAAAACTGTGCCTGTTAAGACCCCTACTCACAGGCCCAGTTCCAGTTCCCAAATGCTTTCTTTGGCAGAGGATCTTATTTCTTTAATCCGGGGATCCCAGCCTCATCCAGACAGGGCCTCTCATCCACCTCCAGAGAAGAGGCCTAGAGCAGAGCCCCCTGAGCCAGTGTCCACAGATGATTCCTCTGATGATTCAGATAATACAGACCCTCCAGAGGCTCCTTTTTCCCCTTACAGAGACTCTGATGCTGAAGAGTCCATCCCTTCTGCCTCTCCACCTGAGGAATTTTCCTTTGGGGAAACCTTGCATTTTATGAGGGAACAATTTCAATGGCAGGGCCAAGATTTTTCAGACTCCAGGAAAAGGCTTAGAACCTTCTTGCATTTACCACAACATAGGCCTTTAGCTATACCTCCAGTTCTTTCTGTTGTAGATGATGCATTTAATGATGCTTGTACTGCTCCTGATTCATTACCTCCGGCCCCTGCTAAGCCCGATAGGTACTACAGGGTCCCGGACACACATCACCATTTATACAAGGCTCCTTTTGCAGATCCCGAAACTATCTCCCAGGGGCCTAAGGCTGTAGCAACTACCTCTGCTAAAAATCCCTCCCTCTGAAAGGGAATCCAGATCCTTAGAGATGGGGTAAAAAAGTTTACACTTCTGCTACTCTGTCAGCTAGGGCCTTGAACTGTCAATTTCATATGATCCAATATCAAGAATATATGCTTGACCAGTTAACTAAAAAACTGTCCTCTGATGAACCTTTTGATAAGAAGTACGTTCAGGAAATGGTACATAACATTCAGCAAGTTAGTAGCCATTCTTTAAAATGCGGCTATGATGCACTGGAGGCTTCCTTTAGATCAGCCATGACTGGCACAGTTATCAGAAGGCATGCATGGTTGAAAGAGCAGGCCTTACCGGACCATGTCAAATCAAAACTGTTAGATGCTCCCATGGACAAGGCCAATTTATTTGGTTCTCCTGCACAACAGGTACTGAAGAAGATGGAGGCGAAGAAGGCAAAATCTGTACAAACAGTGAAAGATTTCTTACAGGTCCAACCTCCAAGGTTTAGCAGGAATTGGCCCTCCAAAAATTGGTCCTTTCCAGACTCCTCTAAAGCACAGAGAGGCAGGAATAGGCGATCAAGAGGCAGAAACCAATCCAGGGGTGCCTACAGGGGACGCCAGTGGCAGGGTAACAACCAGCGAGGCACAGACACAGCCACCACCACTGCAACAGGACAATAGCAGTGACTTGGCTCTGGCACCGCCTACCAGGGAACAACTAGAAGCACCCTTAGGCGGAAGGCTAGCCTTATTCCCAATAAACTGGCATTACATCACAAGAGACAAGTGGATTTTACAGACAATAGACCAAGGCTACAGGTTCCACTTTCATACCCTACCAGGGAAGAGAGGAATGCCAAACCTACCTCCAAATCAAAAGACAGAAGCTCTAAAACAAATATCTCAATTATTAAGGATGAGAGCTGTGGAAAAGGTACCATCTATGGAGCAAGGAAAGGGATTTTACTCCAGACTCTTCCTGGTACCAAGAAAAGAGAACAAATGGAGGCCTATTCTCAACCTGTCCGCTTTAAACACATTCCTCATTGTTCCAAAATTCAAAATGCTGACTCTACAGCAGCTTCTTCCCATGCTGGGCAAGGAGTCTTGGCTGGTAACTCTAGATCTCAAGGAGGCATACCTGCACGTCCCCATACGACCAAATTGCAGAAGATACCTCAGATTTCTTGCAGGATCAGAGCATTATCAATTCTCAGCATTGCCCTTTGGCTTATCCACTGCGCCCAGAGTGTTCACGAAATGCCTGGCATCAGTAATTGCTCATTGCAGGCTTCAGGGAATCCAAATTTACCCCTACCTGGATGACTGCCTTATACAAGCGGACAACAAAAACAAGCTAACAGAAGACTTGCAAAGAGTCATTTACCTGCTACAAGCCCTGGGATATACAGTCATTATAAAAAAGTCAAGGCTGATACCATCCCAAAGAATAACCTTTTTGGGTGCAGAACTGGACACATCAAAGCAAATGGCATTCCTAACTGCAGAAAAGCAAGAGCATCTACCTCTCTACTTCTTGGCATTAACAAAGCAGAACCATCTAACAGCAAGACAAGTACTGCAAGCCTTGGGCTTCATGGCATCCTGCATAATACTGGTCCCTCATGCCAGACTGCATATGAGAAAGCTACAGTGGTACCTAAAGAATTTATGGTCTCAACACAAACACAGCCTAGAAACCAAAATTCCAATAATCCCATGCCTGAAGCAAGAGTTCCTATGGTGGGCTCAGGCCTGTCAATCAAACACAGGATTGCCCTTCCACAGCATTCAACCAAGCCAAACCATCACGACGGACGCCTCAGACCTCGGTTGGGGGGCCCACATGCTGGACAGATGCATACAAGGCTTATGGACTCAAGACCAGCTGCACCTGCACATAAATCTAAAGGAAATGCTGGCAGTAAAATTGGCAATCCAGACATTCAGACCATTTCTCCTAGAAGGTCAGTTGATAAGGACAGACAACACAACAGTTATGTGGTACATCAACAAACAGGGAGGCACACATTCATACCCTCTATGCCGGATGGCACCTGACCTATGGAATGTGGCTCTGAGCTACAACATTCAGTTACAAGCAATTTTTGTACCAGGAAAAGAAAACATTCTAGCAGACATATTAAGCAGGACTACCACGGATGCCCACGAATGGATGCTGCATCCGGACATCTTCAAAGACATTACAAGGAAATGGGGACTCCCAGAAATAGACTTATTTGCATCCCCACACAATCACCAGCTAAAGAAATTCTGCACAAGGACGTACCACCCACTTGCTTGGAAGGTGGACTCCCTATCTTTCAGTTGGAAAAACCTGACAGCATATGCATTCCCACCACTTCCTTTGATGCAGAAGGTGCTATTGACGATCAAAGAGGACCGTCCAAGGATCATCCTTATAGCTCCAGACTGGCCAAGGCAACATTGGTACCCATTGCTAAGGAGCATGTCTCGGGAACAAATATGGACACTACCCCTGGTTCCATTGCTGTTAACACAGAACAACTACAACATCCTGCATCCAAGCCTGAAAACTCTGCAGCTGACTGCCTGGAACATTACATAAGATCAATTAACCCAAATTTATCACAAAGGGTTAAAGACATTATCCTTGAGGCTCGCAGACCCTCAACAAGGAAAAATTATGCAGCAAAATGGAAAAGATATCTCATTTGGAGTACTGCAAAGGGAGAAGATGTGTCACAGGTAAACATAGCCAGCATCCTGGAATACTTGGCAGAGCTCTTCCACACAGGCCTGTCCTGTTCTTCCATCAAGATACATGCATCAGCTATTTCAGCAGAATACAGCTCAGATCCTCCTGTCTTCTCGCATCCTCTGCTCAGGCAGTTTCTGAGAGGAATTAAAAATGTAAAATCTCCTAGGAAACCACCATTGCCAGCATGGGACTTGAACTTTGTGCTAGAAAAATTGACACTTCCTCCTTTCGAACCAGCAGCAACAGCAGAATTACAATACTTATCATGGAAGACTGCTTTCCTGCTGGCAATCACTTCAGCAAGAAGGGTATCTGAACTACAGGCATTAATGGCAGTGCAACCCTTCCTGATCTTCCATCAAGATAGTGTCCATGAGAACAAATCCTACATTTATGCCCAAGGTGGTATCCAGAGTATCTTTAAATCAGGCTATCCACCTACCTACATTCTTCCCCAACCCACGGAACAGGGGAGAAAGACTGTTGCATACCTTGGATGTACATAGACAGTTACGCTACTACCTGGACAGAACCAAGGGCAATAGAAAAACTGACCAGCTACTGGTAACATATGCAACAGGAAGGGAAGGAAAAGCAATTTCAAAACAGACAGTCTCCAAGTGGATAGGAAATTGCATTAGATTTTGTTACTCCTACCATGGAAAGAAAACTCCAGAGAACATCAGGCCTCTCTCTACAAGGGCTACGGCCACTACCACAGCTTTCTTACGAGGAGTGGCTACCAAGGACATTATAGAGGCTGCTACTTGGACCTCCGTGCATACATTTGCCAAGCATTATAACTTACCTTTATACTCTAGATCCCGAGCAGGGTTTGCCACTGCTGTTTTGCAAGGGATCCTAACTACACCATAATCTCTTCTTCCTCCTCCCCTAGTTTGGCTATGGTATTCTACCCATTTGTAAGGACTGCAGATGCATCCTTGAAGGACATAGTACAGTTTTGTACCTACCATAAATGTAGATGTCCGATAGGAATGCATCTGCAGTCAGGATTACCCACCCGCCTTCCCCTCTGTGGTACTCCAATGTATTTGCCCATCTTATTGCTAGCTGGGGGGGGGGGATCTATTATGGTGTATTTGTTTGTATATATGTACATACATGCTTATTTTTTGTGTTTGCTCTACTATTTGGAAACATTGGCATTTATCCAAATTTAGCCTTCCAAGAGGGCACCTGGCATCTGAGGCAAGAAACACTGAGGAAAATGGCGTCGGCTGATGCCTTTATACCCGAAGAACTGCAGCTATGACGTCGGGTGAAGTGCGACACCAGCCGAGGCCAGACCCAGACTTTGGAATCCGGCCGACCGAAGGGCTGCCTGACGACAGGACAACCCATTTGTAAGGACTGCAGATGCATTCCTATCGGACATCTACATTTATGGTAGGTACAAAACTGTACTTTTCTGTCTTGGAAAACTGTATTCCTTCTGGCCATAACTTCAGCAAGAAGAGTATCTGAGTTACAAGCTTTAATGGCAGTACAGCCATTTCTTATCTTCCATCAGGACAGAGTTTCATTGAGAACCAATCCTACTTTTATGCCAATGGTGGTATCTAGGGTATCCCTGAACCAAGCTATTCACTTGCCTACATTCTTCCCAAATCCACAAAATAAAGGGGAAAAACTTCTACACACTCTGAATATACACAGGCAACTACGCTACTACTTGGACAGAACTAAAAGTTACAGAAAGACTGACCAACTCCTTGTAGCATATGCTGCTGGGGTACAAGGAAAAGCAATTTCCAAACAGACAATTTCAAAGTGGATAGGAAATTGCATTTGATTTTGTTACTCCTTTCATGGAAAGACTGTTCCTGCAAACATCAGGCCTCATTCCACGAGGGCCACAGCCACCACTACAGCCTTCCTAAGAGGGGTGGCTACCAAGGACATTTTAGAAGCTGCTACATGGAGCTCGGTGCATACATTTGCCAAACATTACAATTTAACCTTATACTCCAGATCCAGAGCAGGTTTTGCTACAGCAGTCCTGCGGGGTATCTTAACTACACCATCCTTTTCTTAGTACCTCCTCCCCCAGATTGGCTATGGTATTCTACCCATATGTTATGACTGCAGATGCATCCTTGAAGGACATAGTACAGTTTTGTACGTACCATAAATGTAGATGTCCGATAGGTATGCATCTGCAGTCAGGTTTACCGTCCCTCCTTCCCCTCTGTGGTATTCATAGGGTGCTTACCCCTCCATTAGCTAGCTGGGGGATCTATTATGGTGTATTTGTTTGTATATATATGTATATATTTTGGAAAATGTTTGGAATTTATTGCATTCCTCCAAATTTGGCCTTCCTAGAGGGCACCTGGCATCTGGGGCAAGAAACGCTGAGGAAAATGGCGTCGGCTGATGCTTTTATACCCCAGACGCTCTGACGTCGGGGAAAGTGCGACATCAGCCGAGGCCAGACCCAGACTTTGGAATCCGGCCGACCGAAGGGCTGCCTGAGGCAGGACAACCCATATGTTTTTATCTGCAGATGCATACCTATCTGACATCTACATTTATGGTAGGTACAAAACTGTACTTTTCAGAGCTTCAGGCACTCATGGCTGTGGAACATTTTTATTATTTTTTATCCAGACAGGGTCTCTCTAAGGACAAAACCCAACATTTATGCCTAAGGTGCTGTTCAGTGTGCCTCTTAACTAAACCATTCATCTGCCAACCTTTTATCCAAATCCACAGAACGGGGGGGGGGCGGCATTCTGCATTCTTTGGACATACACAGCTTAGATTCTACTTGGACAGAACCAAAGTTTTCCAAAAGAGAGAACAATTACAAGTGGCATATGCTGCAGGATCACAAGGAAAGCCTATCTCAAAGCTAGACTATTTCAAAGTGGATAGGCCACTGTATTCGTTTCTGTTACTTACACCATGGCAAGCCAGTGTATAAGGGCATTAGGCCACATTCAACCAGAGCCACAGCCACTTCAGCAGCCTTTCTCAGGAGAGTTCCAACCAAGGACATTTTAGAGGCTGCTACTTGGAGTTCAGTGCACACCTTTACCAAGCACTATCATCTGCCACTCTATTCTAAATCCAATGCAGGCTTTGCCACTGCAGTTCTGCAGGGCCTCGTAGCCGCTCCTAATGCTGTTTAGCTCCAGCCTCCCATCAATACCTTTGGGACTCTACCCAAATGTAATGACTGCAACAGTGAAACATGAAGAACATAGTACAGTTGTGTACACTTACCATAAATGTAGATGTTAGAGTATATTCACTGTTGCAGTCCAGGTTACCCACCCGCCATCCCCCTTTTCTTCTGATGGGACCTATCTTTCCTTCTCTGATTTATACAACCTATGTGCTCTATTTGCTTGCAGATGAAGTTAAAGCTTATATTGGTGCATGTATTTATATGTATATAAATTTTGGCTACCGTTTTAGGGGGCATCTGACAGCTCGGGCAAGAAAAACTAAAGAAAATGGCGTCGGCCGCATCTTTTATACCCCTTATGATCTGACGTCAAGGAAGAAGCGACAGCGACCAGCGCAGGACCCATGACTTTGGATTTTAGGCCAACTGAGGACAACCTGCCAGCAGGATTACCCAGTGTAAAGACTGCAACAGTGAATACACTCGAAAATCTACATTTATGGTAAGTGTACACAACTGTACTTTTCTTTCTCCTCTATAAAAATTCATGTTTCTGCTATTTCTGCTCATTTTCCCACTGAGCAGCCCCTTTTCTCACACCCTTTGATCAAACAGCTCCGTAGAGGAGTTAGTAATATGAGGCCCCCCAGAAGGGCACCAACACCAGCTTGGGACCTTAACTTTGTCTTGGAAAAGCTCACCCTACTTCCTTTCCATCAGTTTCTTCTGCAGAGCTAAATTTTCTCTCCTGAAAGACCGCCTTCCTTCTGGCCATCACTTCAGCCAGAAGAGTCTCTGAGCTGCAAGCACTCATGGCTGTGGAACCCTTCATCATCTTCCATGTGGACCGGGTATCCCTCCGAACTAACCCATCCTTCATGCTCAAGGTGGTGTCCAGTTCTTTCCAAATCCCCAGAACAAGTGTAAAAGTATTCTCTCTGTAGATGTGCACAGACAGCTCAGATACTATCTGGACATGACTAACCCCTTCAGAAAGCCTGATCAATTGCTGGTTAGCTTTGCTTCAGGGAGAGAAGGCAAAGTCATCTCCAAGCAAACCATTTCCAAATGAATAGCACACTGCATCCATTTCTGCTACAAACAGCATGGCAAGCCACCCCCGAAGGCATTCAGGACACACTCCCCCAGAACAGCCTTCACTTGTGCAGCTTTCCTCAGAGGAGTCCCCACCAGGGACATCCTGGAGGCTGCCACCTGGACATCTTTTCACACTTTTACCAAGCATTACTACCTGCCTCTCTTCTCGAAATCCAGGGCAGGGTTTGCCTCTTCAGTCTTGTAGGGCATCCTTGCCAGCCCCTAGCTTCCTTGACTGCTTCCACCCTTTTCCTCATCTTTGGGAATCTACCCAAATTGATGACTGCAACAGTGAAACATGAAGAGCATAGTACAGTTGTGTACACTTACCATAAATGTAGATATTTGAGTGTATTCACTGTTGCAGTCCTGGTTTCCCTCCCTCACCCTTTTTTCTCTTTCTCCTTTTGTTACCATTCTTCCTTGTTCTCCTTTCCTTACAAGGGACATAATGGTATTTATTTTCCACTAGTGGGGTTCTTCCACCAGAACCTGCCCTTCTACTATGGGGGGCTTTTGATAAGTTAGGACAAGAAAAACTGCTGTAATGCTGTCTGCTGCCTTACCACTGACGACTTGACATCAGTCCTCAAGCAACAGCAACCGACACAGAAATACAAAGTCTGTGGTATTCGGGCCGGCCGAGGGCTACCTTGGCAGGGATAACCCAGATATGATGACTGCAACAGTGATTACACTCTAACATCTACATTTATGGTAAGTGTACACAACTGTAATTTGATTGAAGCATCACTTTTAATATCTTCCCTTTTTGTCTATTTGTGCAAATAAGTATGCAAATGCTAGTGCATAATGTATAACCCTGTGTTTTTTTTTTTGTTTTTTATTTTATTTTTAAACATTATACTTTTCTTTTTAGAACAAAAGTGCCTTTCTGTGTGGCGTTATGAAGACTTACAGACAGAGGGAGAAACAAGGGACCAAAGTAGCAGATGCAAACAAGGGCCCAGATGAGGCAAAAATTAAGGTATGTTTGAAAATGCTCCAGATTAGAACATAATAGTAGGGATGACCATCTTGGACACAATATAGTATCCATATATACCAACTCTCAATGAACCAGTAACGCCTTCTTGAGTAAAAATCTGATGTCCTTCAAGAATGCAACTACAGTCATAACATGTGGGTTGTCCTGCCTCAGGCAGCCCTCGGTCGGCCGGATTCCAAAGTCTGGGTTCGACGTCGGCTGATGTTTCATTTTTCTCCGACGTCAGAGCGGCTGGAGTACATAAGCATCAGCCGACGCCATTTTCTTCAGTCTCTCTTGCCGCGCGGTGCCCGAAGCAGAAGCAGTTCGCAAGTGCCGGTCGGTCAGCTCCTGTATTCTTCGATTCCGAAGTCATCAAAAAAGCTAAGTACCCCGTTGGGGACCTTTTCTTGCCTTAGCTGATGTCAGAAATAACTGAAAAAGTTAACAATTGTCTTTCTTGTGGTAAACAAATACCTCATAAGGATTTCCACTCTTACTGTCTTCCTTGCCTGGGTCCAGACCATGACGTCTCGGCCTGTGTAGCCTGTGCTCGCTTCAACAAGCGCACTCTCAGGTGCCGGGCGGAGTTCGCTGAAGACTTTTTCGCCGATAAATTTGCTTACAACTTGCCGTCGGATCTTCCGACATCGCAAACTCCCAAAAAGCAAAAAAACCGGGACCGACATCCTCGGCCCATGTCTACCACCGACTCCACGCCAAAACCTAGCGTGAGTTCTCCGGTTCCCTCTGAGACTGTCTCTCCACCGCTCCGAACTGAAGACACCGTATTACCAACGACTCCGATTCCGGACATCACTCCGCCAGTTATAGATTTTCCTCTGGATACTGAAACAGAGGAAATGCCAGAGACCATTGCTGTAGACAATGTCACTCCTGCACGTGGAGCTGTCAGGCCTCCTATGGCCATGTCTATTGAAGCCTACACTAGGGCTAAGGCAGCCAGCAAAACAAAGCATATTACTTCCAAATCCTTACCTCAGCCTACTCCAGAGAGACAAATTATGTCCATGGCTGCTGATTTAATTTCCATGATTAGAGGTTCACAGGCCCATCCTGAGAGAGGATCCCAGCCTCCTGCTGATAAAAGGCCCAGGGTTGAACCCTCTGAACCTATTCCTTCAGATGAAGATTCTGAGGGCTCTGTCCACTCTGATAGCCAGGAAGAGCTCTTCCAGACCTATGAGGACTCGGATGCAGAAGATTCCATCCCCTCGGCCTCCCCTCCTGAGGATATTTCTTTTGGGGAAGTTCTGCACACCATGAGGGAACATTTCAAGTGGCAAGGTCAGGAATATTCTGATTCTAGGAAACGCTTGAGGACTTTCCTTAAGAAGCCCCAGCACAGGCCCTTAGCTATTCCTCCTGTACTTGATGTTCTGGATGATTTATATTCTGACTCTAGTGCTACCCCTGATTCTCTTCCTCCTGCTCCAGCCAAGCCAGACAGGTATTACAGGGTCCCAGAAACTCATTCCTATTTTTTCAGGGCCCATTCTGCTGATTTGGAAACTGTTTCACAGGGGCCTAAAGGAGTTTCAGCCTGCACCTCTAAAAATCCACTGCCCTCCAACAAGGAGGCTAGATCTTTAGAGAGATGGGGCAAAAAGGTTTACACATCTACTACCTTAACTATGAGAGCTTTAAATTGCCTTTTTCGTATGTTACAATATCAGGATTACCTTTTAGAAGATTTACAAAAAACTTTAGCCACTCCTGATCCTTTAGACAGGAAGACTTTGCAGGAAGCTGTACATAACACTCAGCAAGTAAGCAATCACTTCCTGCAGTGTGGATATGATGCACTGGAAGCTTCATGTAGGGCAGCTATGACAGGGGCAGTCATTCGTAGACATGCTTGGTTAAAAGATCAACCTCTACCAGATTATGTAAAAGCAAAACTTCTGGATGCACCTTTGGAAAAGAACAAGCTTTTTGGTGCCAATGCTAAGGATGTGTTAAAGACCATCGAAGAGAAAGCAAAATCAGTTCAGACGGTGAAAGATTTCCTACAGGTTCAACCCCCCAGATTCAGTAGGAATTGGCCTTCCAAAAACTGGTCCTTTGCTAATACAGAAAAGTTTCAAAGGGGTAAGAACAGACGTGGCCGAGGAAGAGGCCAGTACATAGGCCCTTACAGGGGACGACAGTGGCAGCCAGGAAACCAAAGAAGTGACGCAGGGGTTTCACCTGCTCCACAACCACAATCTCAAGGACTTTCCTCTACTACCGCCTACCAGGGAACAAATAGAAGCTCCCTTGGGCGGGAAATTATCTCTGTTTGCAGAAAATTGGCACAGACTGACAAAGGACAAATGGATTTTGGACATTATAGACCGAGGATACAGGTTTCATTTTCATACCTTACCAAGAAAACAAGGCATGCCAAACCTACCACAAATCCAGAGGTCTGAGGCTATCAAGCAAATCACTCTGCTGACCCGGATGAAAGCAATAGAAAGAGTTCCACAACAAGAACAAGACCAGGGGTTTTTACTCAAGACTGTTCCTTGTTCCAAGAAAAGAATCTCAATGGAGACCAATACTGGACTTGTCCGCATTAAACACCTTTCTCATAGTACCAAAGTTCAAAATGCTGACTCTACAGCAACTCCTTCCCATGCTGGGCAAGTGGTCTTGGCTGATTACTCTGGACCTCAAGGAGGCATACCTGCATGTCCCTATCACACAGCTGCAGAAGATACCTCAGATTTCTTGCAGGGCCAGAGCATTATCAATTCTCAGCATTGCCATTTGGCTTATCTACTGCGCCCAGAGTATTCACAAAATGCCTGGCTTCAGTAATTGCTCATTGCAGGCTCCAGGGGATACAAATTTACCCGTACCTGGACGACTGCCTCATACAAGCGGACTACAAATTGATGTTGACAAAAAACCTGGATTATGTCATACGATTACTTCAAGCTCTCGGATACACAGTCAGCTTCCAAAAGTCAAGACTGCAGCCATCCCAGCAAATAATTTTCTTAGGAGCCAAACTAGACACAGCCTCTCAGATGGCTTACCTGACAGAAGACAAGCAAGAGAAGTTAACTAATTTCAAAGGCTTAGCAAAACTCACCCAGATGACTGCAAGGAGATTCCTACAGGCCCTGGGTTACATGGCATCCTGCATTCTCCTGGTTCCATTAGCAAGGCTACACATGAGAAAGCTTCAATGGTACCTAAAAAGTATTTGGTCTCAACACAGCAACAACTTGGAGAAAATCATACCGCTCATTCCATGCCTACAAAAGGAATTCCTGTGGTGGGCCTCGGTGAGCCAGGCAAACACAGGTATGTCATTCAAAAAACCACAGATAATGCATACCATGACCACAGACGCCTCAGACCTTGGATGGGGGGCGCACATGGAGGGCAGGTGTATACAAGGACAATGGTCTCCAAAGGAAACACATCTGCATATAAACCAAAAGGAAATGCTGGCAGTAATGCATGCCATCGAGGCTTTTCAACACCAACTCCAGCAAGGTCATTTACTGATACGGACAGACAACACCACTGTAATGTGGTACATAAACAAGCAAGGGGGCACCCACTCTTACCCCCTTTGCAGACTGACAATGCATCTTTGGGAGAAATCACTGAGCCTAAACATCCAGTTACAATCCCAGTTTGTTCCAGGAAAGGACAATGTGTTGGCGGACAGCCTAAGCAGGAATTTCACAGATCCACACGAGTGGAGGTTACATCCGAAGGCCTTCAGACAACTCACTTCGACATGGTGCAAGCCAGAAGTGGACCTATTTGCCTCTCATCTCAATCATCTTCTGCCAAAATACTGCACAAGGACATACCATCCAAAAGCTTGGAAAATAGATGCCCTCTCTTTCAACTGGAACTCCCTAACAATCTATGCATTTCCACCTCTGCCACTGATGACCTCAGTATTACTAAAGATCAAAGCAGAGAGACCGAAAGGAATCATAATAGCTCCGGACTGGCCAAGACAACACTGGTACCCATTACTACGGAGCATATGTCACACCAGGAGGTGGGCCCTTTCCTATTGGCCTCTACTTCTGACTCAACACAGCTTCGAAACAGTTCATCCAAATCTAAAGACACTGCAGCTAACAGCCTGGGAGATCCCATAAATAACTTCAGCCTATCTCTCTCCAAGGAAGTACAGCGCATACTAACAGAGGCTCGAAGACCATCCACCAGAAAGGTTTATTCAGCAAAGTGGAAAAGATTCAGCATTTGGAATACCAGCAAGGGACATGATGCATCATTGTTGAACATCCCACTCATCTTGGAATATTTGGCAGATATGTTAAAGAACGGTCTCTCATATTCTTCCATAAAGATTCATGCATCTGCTATTTCAGCTAGATACAAAACTGATCCTCCTGTTTTTTCACACCCTTTACTAAGGCAATTCCTCAGGGGAATCAAGAACATTAAGCCACCAAGAAAGGCCCCAGTTCCAGCCTGGGACCTCAACTTTGTCCTAGAAAAACTGACTCTCTCTTTTTGAGCCAGCAGCTTCAGTTGATTTGCAATTTCTCTCATGAAAGACTGCTTTCCTGTTGGCAATTACATCAGCAAGAAGGGTTTCGGAGCTCCAGGCCCTAATGGCAATACCACCCTTTATTATTTTTCACAGAGACAGGGTTTCATTAAGGACCAACCCTACTTTTATGCCAAAGGTGGTATCTAGGGTTTCTTTAAATCAAGCCATTCATCTGCCTGCTTTTTTCCCCAATCCTGAGAACAGGGGGGAAAGACTGTTGCATACCTTGGACATTCACAGACAACTTCGTTACTACTTGGACAGAACCAAGACCAGTAGGAAGTCTGAACAACTTTTTGTAGCTTACGCCCCTGCAGTACAAGGAAAAGCAATCTCAAAACAGACTATTTCAAAATGGATTGGGCATTGCATCAGATTCTGTTATTCCTTTCATGGAAAGACTGTTCCAGCCAATGTCAGACCACATTCCACCAGAGCTACAGCCACCTCTACAGCATTCTTAAGAGGGGTGCCTACTAAGGACATTCTAGAAGCTGCTACATGGAGCTCCATGCATACATTCTCCAAACATTACAATCTCCCTCTATACTCCAGATCCAGAGCAGGCTTTGCTTCGGCAGTCCTGCAGGGTTTGATTGCCACACCATCTTTTTTCCTAGAGCATTCCTCCTCCCCCAGCTAAGCTATGGTATTCTACCCACATGTTATGACTGCAGTTGCATTCTTGAAGGACATAGTACAGTTTTGTACCTACCATAAATGTAGATGTCCGATAGACATGCAACTGCAGTCGGATTTTCCCACCCTCCATACCCCTCTATGCCTAGGGTCCACTCCTATCCCTGTGTCTCTTAGCTGGGGATATCTGTTATGGTGTATTTGTTTTATTGCTCATTTACTTGTTTGGAATCCTGTTTTTGTCTTCCAATTTGATTACAGCCTTCCTTGGAGGGCACCTGGCATCTGGGGCAAGAAACACTGAAGAAAATGGCGTCTGCTGATGCTTATGTACTCCAGCCGCTCTGACGTCAGAGAAATGCGACATCAGCCGACGTCAGACCCAGACTTTGGAATCTGGCCGAGGGCTGCCTGAGGCAGGACAACCCACATGTTATGACTGCAGTTGCATGTCTATCGGACATCTACATTTATGGTAGGTACAAAACTGTACTTTTAATTCCAAAGCGAATTCCACAGCAAAATGAACAAAGAAAGTTTCACCATAAAATCTCCTAGAGCCTCAGCCGTTGACAGCCTTTACAGAGTTAAATGCAAGCTCACAGGAAGCCTATTTATAGCATAATCAACTTCAATTAGTCACAGTTAAATCGTTTAAGGCAGAATATACATTCCTTAAAGCTAAAACAAAAGTTAAATAAAGCTCTGCCAATGACATTCTTTATTTAGCCCATAGGGCTGCATAGTATTATATTTAACAATAAAAATTGATTTCTTTTTCTTAATAAATATTTCAATAAATCGCCTGCAAACTATAAAGAAATATGTTCCAAAACTTTTACATCCAAACTGTCAATGTTTCCCATATGTACTGTGTTATGCTACGGGGCTGATTATTTTATAATTTTTTATGTCCCTAACATGTTCTTTTATCCTTTCACTCAAAGTTCTTGTGACTAATTGAAGTTGATTATGCTATAGATAGGCTTGCTGTGAGCTTACATTTTACTCTGTAAGGGCTGTTACGGCCGAGGCGCTAGGAGATTTTATGGTGAAACTTTCTTTGTTCATTTTGCTGTGGAATTCGCTTTGGATTTAAACAGATTTTTAGTCATGAAGAAGGCGTTACTGGTTCATTGAGACGTGGTATATATTTACTTAGTGTGGTTCAACTATACAAGTATGACCAGTGACTCATTTTCTTCTTTACCCCATATTTTTCGTGAAACGAGGTTGTAATTTACTCATAGAAATGAACCTATTAATCCACACGCTGAATCCAAAACTGCACCGAACAGTGCTGATGAGATAATTCAGCAACGCAATGGGTTTGCTGAACAGCAACCGAACAGGCAAACAAATGTATTTAATAAAATGTGAGGAATCCCGGTTTCGTACTACTACTAATGCTTTTGCGACATTTGGTTAAAAAAAACAGAACTTTCTGCTTTCCCTGCAGCACAAGAACTTTGTTCCCAATTGGAAAAACTGCTGTTTAAGGAAACTGCTACCTTTTATAATTTAAACAGCTTGCAAAGATACCGTGAACTACAGATTACACCAAGGGGGCTTAGAGCTATCAAAAGTCCCTCTGCTCTGTTTGAACTATCAGAGGAACAAGAACAGAGGTTCCATGATTGATGGATTGCTGCAGCACATCGATGCAGTATAGAATGGGTCTCCATATTGATAGACTGAGACAATTACAAAAGAAATATGATATTGGAAGAAACTAAAAAAGCTGTACACACTGAGCAGAGTGGATGAGAGTTGTTGACCACAACTGTTAGCTGAGATGTACAAGTATCCTGTTTTTCTTCCCATTATTTATACAGATTATTGTTTCTAACAATTAATATATAGCACTTTTATTGCCTGCTTTTTAGTCTTTGAGTGTATTTTATTGCTATTAAATAATCTGCACAAGTAACTGATTTGTTTGCAGTTAAAAGCATTCTGTATCTTTACAAATCTTTATTTGTTTAAAAACTTTCATTTGTTGCTTTCTCTGGTCTGTAGGCTATTGTTTTTGTCCCCCTCGTTGGTGTCTTGCTGTTATACTTGGTGGCTTTGCAGTTGCCCGCCCTACTGTAAATCTGATCTGTGACACTCCTCCCAGTCTAGTGTCATTGGCTCATTCTACATAATAGAGAGAGAGAAAAAAAATATTTTTTTTTTGCCTGAATTTCCTTGTGTTCTGACTGTGCTTCTCAAACATTTTGGAAATATAGAGAATATTTCAGAGCATTTATTATAACTGTATTTGCCTTAATATTGCTACAACTCAAGTGCTCTAGGTTGCACAGCATCTGAAGTGTTTGTGTGATGTCCTACAAGGATACATCTGCAGTCCTTACATATGGGTTGTCCTGCCTCAGGCAGCCCTTCGGTCGGCCGGATTCCAAAGCCTGGGTCCGGCATCGGCTGATGTCACCCTTTTCCCAACGTCATAGCGCTCGGGGTATAAAAGCGTCAGCCACCACCATGTTCCTCAGTCTTTCTTGCCGCGAGGTGCCCGAAGCAGAAGCAGTTCGCAAGTGCCGGTCGGCCAGCTCCTGTGATTTCAGCTACCGAAGATTTCAAAAACCCCGTTGGGGACTCTTTCTTGCCTCAGCCGATGTCAGATCAAACGCTTAAAGTTAATAATTGTTTATTTTGTGGGAAACAAATACCTCATAAGGATTTCCACTCTTACTGCTTACCCTGCCTAGGCCCAGACCACGACGTCTCTGCCTGTTCAGCCTGTGCTTCCTTCAATAAACGCACTCTTAGGCGTCGGGCAGAGTTTGCAGAGGAATTTTTTGGGGACAATTTTTGTTGTATCATGCCGTCGGAGCTTCCGACAGCACATTTACCCAAAAAACGAAAGGATAAGGACCGACACACGCGGTCTGCAGTTTCGACCGACTCCACGCCTAGGCCTACCACGAGTGTCTCGGTCTCTTCTGAAGCCGAATCTCTACCGCTTCAGACCGACACCGCACAACCAGTAACTTTGGTACCGGAGGCCATTCCTGAGTCGGTCATAGAATTTCCGTGTAAAACCGGTGCTCAGGAAATATCCGACACCATTGCTGTTGATAAATCTACCCCAGCACGTGGGGCAGCCAGGCCTCCTGTATCCATGTCCTTTAAGGCCTTTGCACGGGCTAAAGCTGCTAAACAGCCAAAACCTCTCCCTCCCAAGCCTATTCCTCAGGGATCCACTACCAGTTCACAAGTCTTAACCTTGGCTGAGGACCTTATTTCCTTAATCAGGGGCTCTCAGCCACATCCAGACAGGGGCTCTCAGCCTCCTCCAGGTAAAAGGCCCAGGGTTGAGCAGACAGATCCCCAGTCTTCCGATGAGGCCTCAGATGACTCTGTCCTTTCGGACTACCAGGAGGAGGCCCTTCCGGCCTACGAGGATTCTGATGCAGAGGAATCTATTCCCTCGGCCTCCCCACCCGAAGAGTTTTCCTTTGGGGAGACCCTTCACACCATGAGAGAGCATTTTAAATGGCAAGGCCAGGCATTTTCTGACTCCAGAAAGAGGTTAAGGACCTTTTTACATTTACCTCAGCATAGACCTCTGGTTATCCCTCCTGTTTTGAATGTTATAGAAGATGTGTACTCTGAGTGTAGTATTTCCCCTGACTCCCTTCCTCCGGCCCCTGTCAAACCTGACCGGTACTACAGGGTCCCCGACTCACATCTATACCTTTACAAGGGCTACTCTGCTGACCCAGAAACTATTTCCCAGGGCCCTAAAGGGGTTACAACTACCACTTCCTTCTGAAAGGGAATCCAGGGCTTTAGAGAGATGGGGTAAAAAAGTGTATACTTCCACTCTCTTTCTATGAGAGCATTAAATTGTCAATTCCATATGATACAGTATCAAGAGCATCTGTTAGATGAATTGCATAAAAACTATCCTCTCCTGAACCCCTTGACCGCAAGGCCCTTCAGGATCTGGTGCATAACTCTCAACAGGTTAGCAACCATTTCTTACAGTGTGGTTATGATGCATTGGAAGCTTCATGTAGGTCAGCAATGACAGGTGCAGTTATACGTAGACATGCCTGGCTGAAGGAACAAACACTGCCAGATCATGTTAAAGCAAAGCTTCTGGATGCACCACTGGAAAAACAAAAGTTATTTGGTTCCACGACTCAAGAGGTCTTAAAGAAATTTGATGAAAAGGCTAAATCAGTTCAAACAGTCAAAGATTTTCTCCAGGTCCAACCACCTAGATTCAGCAGAAATTGGCCTTCTAAGAATTGGTCTTTTCCGGACACAGACAGATTTCAAAGAGGGAAAAACAGACGTGGCAGAGGTAGAGGGCAAGCTCGAGGCTCCTACAGAGGACGTCAATGGCAGCCTCCTACCCAGAGAGGTAGTGCAGGACCTACATCTACTGCACAAGGACAAACTCAATGACTTGACTTTGACTCCACCAACCAGGACTCAATTGGAAGCACCTTTGGGCGGAAAGCTGTCTTTATTCTCAGAAAATTGGCACAGTATTACAAAGGACAAATGGATACTGCAAATAATAGACAAAGGATACAGATTCCATTTTCATACATTACCAAAAAGACAAGGCATGCCAAACCTGCCACCAAATCAAAGGGCAGAGGCTTTCAAGCAGATTTCCAAACTACTACAAACGAAGGCAATAGAAAAGGTTCCTTTCACAGAGCAAGGCCAAGGATTTTATTCCAGACTATTTCTTGTTCCAAGAAAAGCAATGGAGGCCTATTCTAGACTTGTCCGCACTGAATACTTATCTCATCGTGCCAAAATTCAAAATGCTGACCTTACAGCAGCTCCTTCCCATGCTGGGCAGGGGGTCCTGGCTGGTAACTCTAGACCTCAAGGAGGCATACCTGCATGTCCCTATCAGACAAAGTTGCAGAAGACACCTCGGATTTCTTGCAGGTTCGGAGCATTATCAATTCTCAGCATTGCCCTTTGGCTTATCTACTGCGCCCAGAGTATTCACGAAATGCCTGGCATCAGTAATTGCACATTGCAGACTTCAGGAGATTCAAATATACCCATACCTGGACAACTGCCTTATACATGCGGACAGCCCACAAACATTGTTAAAACACTTGAGCTATGCCATCCGCCTACTACAGGCCTTTGGATACACAGTCAACTTTCAGAAATCAAGACTTGTTCCATCCCAAAGAATAATTTTCCTGGGTGCAAAGCTGGATACAACCACCCAAATGGCTTTTCTCACAGAAGAAAAACAATAACAACTACCGGATTATTTCAAAAATCTGACAACACAAACCCAGCTGACTGCAAGGAAAATCCTGCAGGCCCTGGGTTTCATGGCATCTTGCATTCTGCTGATTCCACAAGCAAGGCTGCATATGAGGAAACTGCAGTGGTACCTAAGGAGTCTATGGTCTCAACACAGTCACAGCCTAGAAGCCTTGATCCCCCTGATTCCATGCCTTCAAAAGGAATTTCTGTGGTGGGCACAAGCAAGTCAGTCAAACATGGGCCTACCTTTCAGCAAGCCTCATATCAGCCAAACCATCACAACGGACGCCTCAGACCATGGATGGGGAGCGCACATGAAGGGCAGATGTATTCAGGGGCAGTGGACTCAAAAGGAATTGTGCCTGCACATCAACCAAAAGGAAATGCTGGCAGTGATGCATTCAATCGAGGCCTTCAAACATTTCCTGCATCAAGGTCACCTGCTAATAAAGACAGACAATACCACAGTTATGTGGTACATAAACAAGCAAGGAGGTACCCATTCCTACCCTCTTTGCAGGTTGGCAATAAATCTTTGGGAGCTTTCCCTAAAACTCAATATACAACTGCATTCCCAGTTCGTACCAGGAAAGGAAAATGTACTGGCGGACAGACAAAGCAGAAACACCATGGATCCACACGAATGGATGTTGCATCCAGACATTTTTCTTCAGATAACACACTCTTGGGGAAGGCCGGACATAGATCTTTTTGCCTCCCCCCACAACCATCACCTGAAGAAATTCTGCACAAGGACATACCATCCCCAAGCATGGAAGGTGGACGCCCTATCCTTCAGCTGGAATGCTCTAACAGTATATGCATTCCCGCCTCTTCCGTTAATGAACAAGGTCTTACTGAAGATCAGGACAGTACAACCAAAAGTGATTCTGATAGCTCCGGACTGGCCAAGACAACACTGGTACCCACTGTTAAAGAGCATGGCACGCACAAACCCGTGGCCCCTACCACAATGGCCAGTTCTTCTGACACAGCACAACTACAAAACTCTGCACTCCAGCCTGAAAACCTTGCAACTAAAAGTCTGGAAAATACCTTGACTCCTCACCAAGATAAACTATCCAAGAGGGTAAAGGATATCATCATGGAATCTCGGCGGCCTTCCACAAGAAAGGCATATTCAGCAAAATGGAAAAGATTTCGAACCTGGAACACCGCACAGGGTCAGGATCCGACAGTGATGAGCATCCCACATATCCTTGAATACTTGGCTGAAATGCTCCATAATGGCCTTTCTTACTCATCCATAAAAATCCATGCTTCAGCTATTTCAGCAGAGTACAACACTGATCCACCTTTATTTTCTCATCCTCTGCTAAGACAGTTTCTAAGAGGTATAAAAAACATCAACCCTCCAAGGACACCACCAGTGCCTACATGGGACCTTAACTTCATGTTGGAAAAATTAACGCTACCCCCATTTGAACCAGCAGCTTCTGCGGAACTACAATTCCTGTCTTGGAAGACTGCGTTCCTTCTGGCCATAACCTCAGCAAGAAGAGTATCTGAGTTGCAGCCCCTTATGGCAGTACAACCATTTCTCATTTTTCATAAGGACAGAGTCTCTTTGAGAACCAATCCCTCATTCATACCAAAGGTGGTATCCAGGGTCTCACTGAACCAAGCTATCCACCTGCCTACTTTCTTCCCAAATCCACAAAATAAAGGAGAGAAACTTCTGCATACCCTGGACATTCACAGACAGTTGCGCTACTACTTGGACAGAACTAAGGCTTACAGAAAAACTGACCAACTGTTTGTAGCATACGCTGCTGGTGTACAAGGAAGAGCAATTTCCAAACAAACAGTTTCAAAATGGATAGGAAATTGCATTCGATTCTGTTACTCTTTTCATGGAAAAGCTGTGCCAGCTACCGTCAGACCTCATTCCACCAGAGCAACAGCCACCTCCACAGCCTTCTTAAGAGGGGTGGCTACAAAGGACATTTTAGAAGCAGCTACATGGAGCTCTGTGCATACATTTTCCAAGCATTACAACCTGCCTTTATATTCTAGATCCAGAGCAGGCTTTGCTACTGCAGTCCTGCAAGGCAGGTTAGCTACACCATCCTTTTTTAGGTCCTACCACCCCCAGCTTGGCTATGGTATTCTACCCATATGTAAGGACTGCAGATGCATCCTTGAAGGACATAGTACAGTTTTGTACCTACCATAAATGTAGATGTCCGATAGGTATGCGTCTGCAGTCAGGTTTTCCCTCCCTCCTACCCCTCTGCCGTATTTTTTGGGTACCTATCCCTCCTTTTAGCTAGCTGGGGTTATCTTTTATGGTGTATTTGTTATTTATTGGTTTGCATGATTGGAATTTATTCATTTCTCGAAAATTTAGCCTTCTTTAGAGGGCACCTGGTATCTGGGGCAAGAAAAACTGAGGAACATGGCGGCGGCTGACGCTTTTGTACCCCGAGCGCTATGACGTCGGGAAAAGGGCGACATCAGCCGACGCCGGACCCAGACTTTGGAATCCGGCCAACCGAAGGGCTGCCTGAGGCAGGACAACCCATATGTAAGGACTGCAGATGCATACCTATCGGACATCTACATTTATGGTAGGTACAAAACTGTACTTTTTAGCTGCTTTTCTGTATATATATATATATATATATATATATATATATATATAGACTTCTCTGTTTCTTTAACTAAATAAGCTCTGCAAAGTTTTTTATTCCATTCCTGCCTGTATTTGAGTTTTTTGCACTTTTAAAGAGTGTTTTTGCTTAGTTTAACTGATAGGCTACCCACTCAAGTGCGCTAGCCGAATTAAAGCATTTACTGTGTTTCTGTACCTAATTTCTGCTACTTTTGTAAAAAAAAAAAAAAAAAAAAAATCCTAGTTTCCCGGCTTTACTGAACTAGAATAGTCTGGTCTTCAGGTATTGCTGATCTCTGGGCTGTGTCATAGTTCCTGTGTTGACCATATCCTTATTTGGATAGGAGGAAGCTTCTTTGTTCACCAGGGAGAGTGGAGAGCTCTGAGCAGCCTATCTGTCCCTTGAGTGGTTCCAGCTTGGTGACTTGTAGCTTATTGGCCGTTTTGGGCCATTTCCTATCTCTTTCTAACCCCCTGCTTTAAAGCCAGCTTTAGCGCGCTTTTGCGCTTTTAATTTAAAGTTTGTCCTGTTTGTTGCGTTTACCATTTGAGGCTACACACTCAAGTGCGCTAGCCTGTGTTACATATTTATTGCATTTTTCTGCTGTTTGTTGCAAAAAAGAAAGAAACCTGGTTTTCTGACTTTCCTGACCTAGAGTAGTCCAAATACAGGCTTTGCTGTATTCTGGACTTTTGGAAAGTTCCTGTGTTGCCCATTTCCTTTCTTGGATAAAGGGAGGCTTCTTTGTTCACCAGTGGCAGTGGGGAGCTTAGAGCAGCCTGTATATCCCTGGAGGAGTGTTCCAGCACAAGAATCTGATAGTCTATTGGCCGTTTTGGGCCAATTTCTAGCTCTTTCAAGTCCCCCTGTATAAAACCCGCTTTGGCGTGGCTTCGCGCGATTTTGTGCATAGCGCAGCTCCGCTTAATTGGGAATAAACCATTCTCAGCTCCACAAAGTCTGCTCTTCACTTTTTCCCTTAGAACTGATCTAGTTCTCATAATAAATACCCTATTCCTACTCTTAAAGCCTGGCACTTGCTCACTAAAGCAATTATATAAGTCAGCACTAAAAAATTAAAAGCACTACACCCTCTCAAACTCCTCTTGAGTACCTTGTTCCCCATTCGCCCCTTCTTTTCAATTATAAAGGAATTCCCAATACTATTCTAGCATGTCCAAAGGTCAGTTGTCAATCTCCTCTCCGGTCCAGCTGGTGAATTTGGGAATCTTGAGGCAATGTTACAACTGCCTCATGTACACAGACAACCCTCTCCTCCTCCCAACAAATTCCAACACATGTGAGAGATGCAACCATATAGCCAAACTGGAGGCTAAGCTCTCTCAACTCATTACTGGCGTATCCAGTCAGGAGGAGAAGGAAACCACACTCACTACAATTCCAGTCTCACATAGACCTACCACGACAGCAAACCAAACACATAAAAACATACTCAGAGGTTCTAAATAAAAATCTGCCTAAGCAGCAGAGACCTCCAAAGCAAACACCCAAGCAACCGCTACCCCAAAACAAAACACGTACAACACATAGCTCACAAAGCCAGTGTGCCGAACAGTCACAGCCCTTAAGGCTAAACAACACACCTGATACACTTGTAATAGGTGACTCTATCATCAGGCACACTGACGTCCCGCTCACCAGGCTGAACAAGGTCACGGTGAGCTGCCTGTCGGTGCTAGGATCCGCCACATAACACAAGCACTCGGGTCACTCCAAGGCAAGTACAAATATGACCCAGTCATTGTCCATGCTGGTGTGACTGACCTGAGATGTACCTCCCTGGATTACATGAACAGAGACACAGAGGAAGCTCTCTGAGCATGTAGCCCAGGCCGGTATGAACCTGACCTTGAGTAGCATCTTACCCTCACCAAGAATGATGCCACAATATGAAGACGAAATGATCAATTTCAACAATTGGCTTAAGTATTGGTGTCATTCAAAGGGGATCCAATGCCTGTCAGCCTGGGATGACATGCTCGACAAGCCACGATGCTTCATTAGGGACGGCTTGCATCTGTCACCCCTGGGTTTTCGTATATTGGCAAAGGCTTTTGCCACCCCCATAGTGCCTTTTTTAGGCAAGGCTCAAAAGACAAACCCACCTCCATAGGTATCACAAGAGACAAGAAACTGAGTAATGCTTCTCAACTCCAGAAGTCTAAACCTCAAGATGCACGCACTAGAAACTCTCCTTAGCATGGAGAACATAGATATCTGTGCAGTAACAGAAACCTGGTTCAAGGCTCCCGAGAGCACCCCAGCACTACCAGGTTATACCTCATGCCATGCTTTTTGGCCCCAAAACTTGGACCGAACCACAAAAGGAGGGGGGGTATCAATATTAGTCAGATACCACACCTCCAGGTTGGTGGCACAGCACGAAGCATCAGGGACCATCCATGTGCAACTAACAGTGGACAAAACTGCCTTCCAGTTTATAGCCTGCTACAGACTACCCTCCCAAACCCAGGAACCCCACTCTGCCTTCCTGAGAACACTGGAAAATGACGGTCTCTCCAAACACCATTATATTGGGCGACTTCAACTACCCAAACATAGACTGGGGAGCATTACTCTAGCTCCAACACCTTAGCCCAAAGGTTCCTAGAATTTATAAACTCAAATGCTATGGAATAACTTGTTACCACTCCCACAAGAGGGGAAAACATACTGGACCTGATAATTACCAACATGGGGGCTCTATGCTCCAGACCAGAAGTGTATCCCTCACTGGTAAAATCAGACCATAAACTAATCTCACTGGATATTCACATCCCGACCCCACCCCTTGCCCAGAAAACCACAGTGAAAAACTTCTCTAAAGCAAATTTCACACTCCTCAAAACCGAGGTGGAATCCTTCAAGGCCCCCGGGCCTGTGGAAGATACGGCCCAGACCGCAGAATACTTTATAAACGCATTCTATGAACACCTTCAGGAATGCATGGATCATGCAATCCCAAATAAAACCAAGACCCAATCCTCCAAAGGCGGGCGTCCTGTCTGGTGGACCCCAGTCATAAACAAACTATACAATAGGAGGAGGAAGCTACTACATGATAGTGCAAAATCCCAAAAAGGGAAGGCATGTCTGATCAGTATTAGCAAAAACTACGGGCACTCATAAAATCATCTAAGGCCAGCTTCGAGAGAAAAATTGCACAGGACACTAAGGATAATCACAAGTCTTTCTTTAGTTATGTTAGGAACTTGGGTGGGAATTCCCAGATATGCTCAGAATTAGTCCAAAATGACAAAAAATACACCAAACCCACAGACATTGCCAACATCCTAGCTGACAGGTTCAGCGCAAACCCCCCCCCCCACCAAAAGGGCAAACAACTATCCCAGCAGAGTGCTGCCCCCCTGATATCTCAGATGCTCAGGTAAGAGCCGCCCTCTCCAAAGCAAAAAATGCAGCATCAATGGGACCAGACTGTGTCCCGGGCTGCGTCCTGCATGAACTCCAAGAAGAGCTAAACCCAAACATAAAACTACTGCTCATTCTCAGCCTTACTACAGGATATATACCCAAAGAGTGGCTTAAAGCAACAGTGGTCCCTCTCCCCAAAGGTGGTGCCTCAACGAATCCTGGAAACTATCACCCCATAAGCCTGACTAACTTGGTCTGCAAAGCTATAGAAAGGATCATCATGGACCTCATAAATAAAGATATTGGGGATGTACAGACACTGGATCCTACCCACTTCGGCTTTAAGGGCAGATCCTGCCTCTTAAACCTGGTCGATTTCTTTGAAACAGTCACCAAGGCCATTGAAGAGGGGAAGGTGGTCCACACAGCTTACCTGGACCTCGCAAAAGCCTTCGATACAATACCCCACTCGGGCATTATAGATAAGCTCACCAGCTTAAATATAAACCCCTATGTCACTAGATGGGTTGCAAACTGGCTCAAGGACAGAGCCCACATGGTTAGAATTGCTGGAGCCATGTCACTCAAAAAAACAGATGATGTTAAGTTGTCAATCTCGCCTTCATTCTTGCTAGATCTTGATGGGTTCGGAGCCGATCCTCGGCTCTGACTCGGCACTTGCTAAGCTCGAGAGTCACTTTTACCAGCTCGAGGCAGCCCCATATCCCATGATGCAAGGCGGTAAGTACCCAGATCTCGTTTGCCGCTTCGCTGATGAGGTCCTCCTTTTACCAGCTCCTGGTAAGTGAATTGTTACTTTAATATTTTAGCCCCTTTTTACAAAAAACCTTAAAATTATTAGTTTTAACTTAGTTTTAATCGCTTTCTGACAGAAAATTTCCCTGTCTCCTCATAATTTTTAGTCAGACTTTCACCCTTCCCTTCCCCCCCCCCTGTTAGGGTGTGTGTGTGTGTCTGTTATTGATACCTTTTGGTATATTTAACTTAATTACTTGGACTGGTGTGTGTGTGTTTGTGTTATCACCATGTCTAAGGAAAGGGTCTCAGGCTTTAAGAAGTGTGACTCGTGCTGTCAGAAGATGTCTCTGACACACGGTCACACTTCTTGCCTTTACTGCCTGGGGCCTCTTCACCTGCAGGACTCCTGTGCTATTTGTCACTCTTTCAGCCAGAGAGTCCTGCAGGAAAGAAGAAATAAGTTAATTTTGAGGGGCCTTCTTAAGCCGGAGGGCTCTCCGGCTAAGTCGGTTTCATGTAAGACTTCAAAGTCTTCCAAGGCCCAGGCTTCTGTGTCCAAGCTTGTGGCCTCGGCTCTGACTCTTTCAGAGTCGAGATCGGCTCCGGCTGGAGCAGACTCTGGTTTACACAAACCTTCGGCACCGATGGCTATTGGTGCCGATTCTGGTTCGACCACTTCGGTGTCGGCTCCGATCGGTTCCGACCACCATGTGGCTCAGGCATCGGTGTCTGCTCCGATCGGCTCCGACACTGTTACTTTTGTGGCTGTATCGGCTCCGGCTGGAGCCGATGCATCGAAGCTACCTGTCGGCGCCGATAAGTTGTCGGCTCCGGCAGTTTCAGTGGTTTCATCGGCTCCGATGGCTCCTTCGAGGAAGAGGTCTAGGTCCCCTTCCTTGGAGCCGATACTTTCGGCTCTGGCTTCGCCTCTTCTCTCGGAACGGAGCCATCGGAGCCGATCTTCAAGGTCATCCAGGCTTTCTGACCATGATTTAGAGAGAGTGGTCAGTAGATTACTTAAGTCACAGGCATTGGCCCAAATGCTACATAGTCCGTCTCAGCAGACGACTATTAGTCCACACCCCATTGTAGTTCCTCCTTCGACTCTACCCCAGAGTTTGGAGTTGGAGTCTTCGGGAATGGTTACTGCTACGGCTGAGGGACAGATACCCCCTTCTGTTCCTTCAGCCTCTACTCTTATCTCCTCTTGAGACCTTCCTTAGTGGGATTCGGTGGCCGGGCTTCCCTGGTCTCCTCAGAGGGGGTGAATGGCATCGGACCCTTGTCCGACCCCGCTCTTCCCCTTGGAGCCTCGGCCTTGGTGAGCTCGGCTCCGACATCTGCCTCTGAGCCTTCCTTTTCGGTGGGCCCTGGAGTTCCTAGTTCTTCGGAGCGGGTTCTCTCGGACCTCCCTGGGAGGGGAGCCTTCGAGGTGATGAGTGTGCTGGCCACTGGTCTCAGCCAGCAGTCTGTTCCCTTAGCTCCTCCCTCTATAGTGCCTGTTGACATCTCTGCCACTTCTCTTGCTACAGGACCCAGAGATCCTCCGCCTCAGGTTTCCCCACTGGGAATATCCCCCTCTTCCGAGGATTCTCCTTATTTGTCGGGAGATCCCCCACGGAAGAGGACCTGTAAGAGGAAACACGTAGACTCCCCCGAGTCTATCACTTCAGATACTGACTTAGATGAGTCAGAGGGATCCCCAAGATCCCCCTCTGAGGATGTCTCCTTCTCAGACATCCTAGAACTCCTTAGACAGAGGGGAAACTGGCCCACCAATAATCCCTCTGAGGATAAGTCAGTATACCTGGAGGCATTTGGATCTCGGCCCTCCACCTCCTGGGTGTCTCTGCCTTTCGACCCCCTTATGCAAGTTATTGCCCAAAAGGCGTGGGCTGCTCCTGACTCTGTAGAGCCAGTCCCTAGGAGGCCTTCAAAATTTATTACTGCCCCGTCGGACAAGCAATTCCTCACAAAAGGTGTCCCCGCTGATGCCATGGTGGTGGCGGCTGCTACCAAGAAGGAACTTGCAGATCCTTCCGTACCTGTCCATCCTCCTAATAAGGACTCTAGGACCATGGATAGGTATGGTAAGCGGATGTTCTCTTCAGCGACCTTTGCTATGCGTTCGCTGAACTACCTATGTCACTTCACCAGACTCCAAAGGGATATCCTTAAGGAGCTAGGTGAAGTTGTGCAGGATCCTACAGCTGCAGGGGCTCAGGAAAAAATTGCTTCGCAGCTAGGAACTCTTAACTCCATTGCAAACTCCTCCATGCGGCTAATATCATTCGCTGCTGATGGAGCGAGTAGGGCCGCAGGTACAGGTGTGGCTCTTAGACGCCAAGCCTGGATGCGGCTATGTAATTTTGCAGATCCCTTTAAGGCGTCCTTCACAAACTCTCCCTTTGATGGGTCAGCTTTGTTTGGTCCTCAAGTGAAGGAAACGTTGACCAGGTGTGAGCAGGACGGCAAAACTCTTTCTGCCGTAGGAGTCCGTTTTTCCACCCCTTCTAGACCTTACCCCAAAGGACAGAAGGGTGGCAAAATGTGGTTCCGCAAATCCCAAGGAGTCACGCCGGATTCACGTGGTCAGTTTACCCCTAGAGGCAGAGGGGTAACAACAACAGACGCCACTCTAGAGGCAGAGGGGTCCACAAAACCAGGGAAACAGAGAGTCTCTCTGATAAGCCCTTTCAGCATCCCTGAGATGTTGCCCGGCTGTCCCTCCTTGGAGGCAGTCGGGGGAAGACTATCGCTGTACCCAGAAGCCTGGCGTTCCCTCACTCAAGACAGATGGGTACAGTCGATCATATCCGAGGGTTACATGATTCCTTTCGAGGAAAGTCCTTTTTATCCCTCAAATTCCCTTCCAGATGTACCACCCGGTCTAAGGAAATTGCAGAGTTAGAAATCTTAAAACTACTGCAAAAGTGCCATTCAGCCAGTTACAACAGACCATTCAGAGGCCGGAATCTACTCAAGGTTCTTTTTGGTCCCCAAAAAGACGGGAGACTGGAGACCAATATTGGATCTCAGCAGACTCAACAAGTCTGTGAGGAAGACAAGATTCCGAATGGTCACTCTTCAGTCAATTCTGCCCTTCTTACAGAAGGACAACTGGATGTGCTCAATAGATCTTCAGGATGCGTACTATCACATAAAGATTCACAGACGCTCCAGGAGATTTCTCCGCTTTCGGCTGGGGTCCAGTCATTTCCAGTTCAGAGCCCTGCCCTTTGGTCTCACTACAGCCCCCAGAGTGTTCACCAAGTGCATGGCAGTGGTCACGGCTCACCTGAGACGTCAAGGATTCCAGGTGTTTCCGTATCTCGACGACTGGCTCCTTTCAGCCACTACCAGGCATCAGCTTGTTCAAGCCAGGGATTACACAATAAATCTTTGTACTCATTTGGGCATCTCGATCAACTTCGAAAAGTCATCCTTATCGCCCTGCCAGTCTATTACTTTCATAGGCGCAAACTTAAACACTGTTCGGATGTCAGCTACCCTTACAGATCAAAGAGTTTCAGACATTCAAAGTCATGTCAGGATCATTCTAGCCAACAAGAAAGTGCAGGCCAGAATGGTTCTAAAGGTATTAGTTCTCATGGCTGCGGCCATTACTCTTCTTCCCCTGGCTCGCGTCTACATGCGCCTTCTTCAGTGGATGTTGTTCACTCAGTGGTCTTACCAGCAACTTCCAATGCGTCACCAAATTCTGGTGCACAGATTTGCAAAAATCATCTTGCTTGGTGGATCACATCTCCCCAGATTCACCAAGGCAAGCACTTTGTACCCCATCCCGGTAGCCACTGTCACCACGGATGCCTCCCTGATCGGGTGGGGGGGTCATTATCAGGGCAGGATGGTTCATGGGACGTGGCAACCCTTCGAGTACCACCTGCACATAAATGTCCTGGAGATGAGAGCAGTGCTTTTAATGTTGCAAGCCCTCAACGACTTTCTTCCCGTAGGGACAATTGCAGTCCACACAGACATGTCTGTAGTTTGGTATATCAACAAACAGGGCGGAACCAAGTCCTACCCTTGTGTCGAAGCGCTCAGACTTTGGCAATGGGCGATCTCCTCTCATCGGTTTCTGGTAGCAACGCACATCCCTGGGAAAACCAACATTTTAGCGGACAGATTGAGCAGAGCTATTCTCATGCCTCACGAGTGGTCTCTCAAGCAATCTATAGTGGAAGAGATTTTTCTGGAATGGGGTCGCCCATGTTGCGATCTTTTTGCTACTCCCCAAAACAGCAAATGCCCAGACTTCTTCTCTCTCTTCCCTCTACCAGGCCATCCCCCCAGAGACGCTCTGACCCAGGATTGGCCCCAGGGACTTCTTTATGCTTTTCCTCCTTTTCCTCTGATCCCTCAAGTTATCCAGAAAGCAACCGTTTTGAGAGCCAAAATGATTCTCATTGCTCCTTATTGGCCTCGACAAATTTGGTTCCCGTTCCTCCATCATCACCTTTTGGTGCAGCCGTGGCATCTGGACCCAGTGCCAGATCTTCTGATTCACCAATCCGGTCAGCTGCACCGCTCTATACCTTCTGTCAACCTCACAGCATGGTTGCTCCACTTCCTTCCTTAGCCAGGCTTCCTTTGATCTCTAACCCCGTTAGAGACATTCTAGTAGCTTCCTTGAAATTCTCTACCAGGAGGATTTATACAAGCAAATGGAAACGATTCTCTTATTGGGCTAAAGCCAAAGATATTGATCCCTTCACTGCTCCAGTTCAGGCAGTTTTGGATTTGTTAGCGGAGATTTTTCATGCAGGATCCTCTTCTTCCACAGTTAGAGTTCAATTGGCTGCTATCTCGAACTTTCATGTCGGGTTCGCAGACCAAAATATTATGTCCCACAGGCTTTGTAGAGCCTTCTTAAAAGGAATTTTCCTCCTGAAACCTCCAGTCAGGAGTCCTCCCCCTCAATGGAATCTAAATTTAGTGCTGACATCCTTGATTCTTCCCCCCTTCGAGCCAGCTGTTTCTTGCTCCCTGAAATTTCTTTCATGGAAAACCTTATTTCTAGTAGCTATTACATCGGCCAGGAGGGTGTCTGAACTGCATGCTCTATCTGTTCGACCCCCCTATTTGGTCTTTCACAAAGACAGAGTATCATTGAGAACTAATCCGACCTTTTTGCCTAAGGTCGCCTCAAAGACCAATTTGAATCAATCCATTGATCTCCCTGTATTTTTTCCAAATTATTCAAACAGATCGGAACAAAAACTACACTATCTTGATGTCCATCGTCAACTCAGATATTATTTGGACAGAACTAAACAATTTAGGAAATCTGATCAACTCTTTGTTTCCTATGCTGATAACAAGAAAGGCCATCCTGTCTCTAAAGTTACCTTATCGAGATGGCTTTCTTCTGTCATCTCTGAAGTTTATCAGCTCAGGGAAAACAGCTGTGCTCAAAACCTAAAGCACATTCAACTAGAAGCTTAGCTACTTCTACAGCCTTTCAAGCTAGACTTCCTTTAGACACTATTTGTGCAGCGGCCACTTGGGCTACTCCTCATACCTTTGTTTCCCATTACAAATTGGACTTGGCCTCCAGGGACAGAGCCAGTTTTGGCTCTACTGTCCTCAAGAGTCTGTTCCATTGAGCCACCCAGGATAGAGGTGCTAGGGACGCGGTCCCATCAAGCAAGAATGAAGGCGAGATTGACAACTTAACATTAAGAAGTTATGTACCTACCATAACGTTCCATGTTAGTTGTCTTCTCTCACCTTCTTTCTTGCGACCCTCCCTCCTTCCCCCAGGCCTGGACAGACCTTTCTCTACAAGGTATTATTATGCTGAAAGACCATACAGAGCTGGTCTTCCTTCCATCTTGCAGGTTTTTCTTCTGCTTTCTTCCTTGGGGAAGTGTTTATGCTTGGTGCTATTGCCCTTTTTGTCATCAAACGAGATCTGGGTACTTACCGCCTTGCATCATGGGATATGGGGCTGCCTCGAGCTGGTAAAAGTGACTCTCGAGCTTAGCAAGTGCCGAGTCGGAGCCGAGGATCGGCTCCGAACCCATCAAGATCTAGCAAGAAAGAAGGCGAGAGAAGACAACTAACATGGAACGTTATGGTAGGTACATAACTTCTTATTATGTGATCCTATCTCGCCTACATTCTGTACTGATGGGCTCGGAGCCGATCCCTCTGCTCCGACTCTGCACGCTATGCTATAGAGCGAAGCCTCTTATTGGCCGAGCTATTTTCTATTCCAGGATGCACCACCACTATGCACCACCACTAATCCCCCAGATCTCGTTTGCCGCTTACAAGCTAGGACGTGGTCTCAAACTTGGCTGAGCTAAGTACTGTTTTCTTTCAAAGTTCTTGTCAGGAATTTGCTTATTCTTACCCAAAAAGCTGTTTTAACAGCTATTGTTGTTGTACGGGTCAACTTCATCGGCTCCACTGATTTTGGAGCCGATGAGGGTTGCCGGCTCAGACTCTTCCCCTTCGGCGCCGAAGCCCTCCTCGGCACCGAGGGAAATTGTTTTGAGGTCTCCCTCGGAACCGATAGCAGTAGAGTCCATTTGGAGCCGGTCCCCTAGTCCTTTTGAGCCGATGGAGAAGTCGGTTCTGGCCCGATCGGTGTCATCTAGATCCTCCAAGATGTCTGATTCGGACATCGACAGGGTGCTACTAAGACTTTTCCAGTCTCCTGTGTTCCAAAAGTTAGTTTCGGCTCCAGCCCATTCGGCTTCGGAGCCGATGGTCCACCCTGTTGTTATGGTTCCTCCTCCAACAGCCTCGGCACCGTTGGTGCTGGTGGAGCCGATGGACGTTTTCGGGTCGGGCCCGACCCTTACTCCAACCCCGGCTCTCGAGTCGGAGTTTGGTACGCGGACCTTCTCTGTCGGCCCCGGGGGGGGGGATGCTTCGGGACTGATGTTTTCGGTCCCAAGCCTTCCTCTCGGTGCGTCTGCTGCGGGGGTACCATCTACCGTTGTGGCCACGGAGGTGGGACCTTCCCAGGATACTGGTGGTCCCGCCTTCAGGGCCATGAGGAGTGCGTTAGCCAAATCTTCTTTGGCTACCTCCACGGTCTCTACAGCACCTTCCCTGCATACAGAGACTGGGTCTTTGGCAGTTCCCCTGTCCTTAGACAGCGGAGCCCCGGGGCCTGAGGTCACCCCCACTGGGGGTTCCCCCCCCTCCTGGAGGTCCCTCTGAAGCCTCTTCGGAGGAACCCCCCAGGAAAAGATTGTGCAAGAGGAAGCACGTTGACTCCCCCGATGAGTCTCACGTCAGACACTGATCTTGATGATGCAGAGGGGTCCCCTAAGTCGTCCTCAGATTATGTCTCCTTTGCAGACATCCTGGAAGCCCTTAAACAACGATGCGGCTGGCAATCCAAACCCCCCTTCTGCTGACGAGTCGGTGTTCGTTAAGGCCTTCGGGGCTCAGCCCTCCGCCTCCTGGGTGTCTCCGCCCTTCGAGCTCCTAGATTTGATCTGTCGAAGGGCGTGGGAACACCCAGACTCTTGGAACCGGTGCCTGCTCGTCCAAATAAGTTCCTGTCAGCACCCCCAGAAAAGGAGTTTTTGACTAAAGTTGTGGCTGTAGATGCCTTGGTGGTGGCATCTGCTACCCAGCAAGATGTAGCAGAGGCTTCGACGTCCGTCCATCCTCCTAATAAGGAGTCTAGGAGCATGGATCGGTACGGTAAGCGCACCCTAAGTTCAGCGGCCTTTACTTTAAGGTCCCTGAACTATCTAACGCACTTCACCAGATTTCAGAGGGATCTGATTAAGGAGCGTTCAGATACCCTCTTGGGTAACCTGCCTGAGCAGCTGGCCCAGACGGTTGGTTCTCAGTTGGCTACGCTGTCATCCATATCAAACTCGTCCATGAGGCTCATTTTTTATGCGGCCAAAGGGGCGAGTAGAGCGGCGGGTACAGGCATTGCTCTACGGAGGCAAGCCTGGCTCCGCCTGTGTCATTTTGCGGAGGCCTTCGTCTTCGTTTGCCGACGCCCCCTTTGATGGGTCCTCTTTGTTTGGACCCAAGGTAAAGGACACATTGACCCGCTGCGAGCAAGAAGGTAAGACTTTGACTGCCGTGAGCACGATTTTCCACTCCCTTTCGGCCTTACCCCAAGGCTAAAAGAGGAGGGAA
Organism: Protopterus annectens; assembly: GCF_019279795.1. Classification (NCBI taxonomy): domain Eukaryota; kingdom Metazoa; phylum Chordata; order Ceratodontiformes; family Protopteridae; genus Protopterus; species Protopterus annectens. Next base: position 1,423,321,680 of record NC_056725.1, read on the forward strand.
AATGTGGTTCCGTAGATCTCAGAAGTCTTATCCCTCACAGCAGGACGATCCCCCTTCTAGAGGCAGAGGAGGGGGAAATTCTTCTGGAAGACGCCGTCCCAGAGGCGGCAGAGGCCCCCGCAACACTGGAGACCTCGAGTCCTTTCGTGGCTCTACAGCCTTTCACAGTCCCTGAGGGATTGCCCGACTGTGCAGCTCCGGAGCCAGTCGGGGGTCGTTTTTCGAGGCACCTAAAAGCCTGGGAAGGTATCACTCAGGACCGATGGGTGCTTTGAATTATCACCGGAGATTACGCCATCCCCTTTTCTCACTCCCCACCTCAGTCCAAAAAAATCCCGGACTCGCCACCCAGTCAACGGGAAATTGCAGCCTTAGAAGTTTCAAAGCTGCTTCAAAAAAAAGTCATCCAACCAGTCCCCGCAGACCAGATCTGATTAGGGACTTACTCAATATTCTTTTTGGTGCCAAAAAAGACCGGGGACTTGAGGCCCATTTTAGATCTCAGCAATCTAAAAAGTTCAGTCAAAATGTCCAAGTTCTGAATGGTCACCCTACAATCCATTCTCCCACTGCTGGAGAAAGGTGTTTGGATGTGCTCCATAGATCTCAAGGACGCTTATTACCATATCATGGTACATCAAGCGTCCAGGAGACATCTGCACTTCTGCCTAGGAGACAGTCATTTTCAGTTCCGCGCACTGCCCTTTGGTCTCACCACAGCCCCCAGGGTGTTCACCAAATGTTTGGCGGTCGTGACTGCTCACCTGAGAAGTCTAGGATTCCAGGTGTTTCCGTATCTAGACGATTGGCTCCTGACTGCCACCTCCAAGCATCTACTATTGCGGAGCCTACAAGCCACAATATCACTGGGCACTTCCCTTGGAATCACCTTCAATTGGCCAAAGTCTGTGTTGCTGCCATCTCAACGCATAAGATTCATCGGAGTAGAGATAGACTCAAACAGAATGCGGGTCTATCTACCTACAGAAAGGATACAAACCATACAGGCTCAAGTTCGAGCCTTACTTCCCAGATCCAAGGCCCCAGCCAGAGTGGTCGTGCAGCTATTGGGATCTATGTCCACCACGGTTCTTCTAGTTCCCCTAGCAAGGTTGCACATGAGAATTCTCCAGTGGCTTCTTTCAACACAGTGGTCCTTTCAGGGTCTCCCTCTGTCACCTCATATGGATCACGGAAACCTGTAAACGGGACCTTCGCTGGTGGCTGGTGCCCTCCAATCTGGATCAGGGACGACCCTTTGTTCCACCTCCTCCTGTGGCCACTTTGACTACGGACGCCTCCCAGATTGGGGGGGGGGGGCATTCCCTGGGCAGGTCAGTGTAAGGCAAATTGCATTCGGAAGAGACCTTACTTCATATCAACATCTTAGAAATGAGGGCGGTGTTTCTGTCCCTACAAGCCCTTCACGATTACCTCCCTCAGGGCGTAATTGCCGTTCACTCCGACAACATGTCAGTAGTCTGGTACCTGAACAAGCAGGGAGGGACCAGATCATACCCCCTTTGCAGAGAGGCCATGAGAGTTTGGGAGTGGGCAGTGTCGACCAAACGATTTCTAGTGGCGACTCCTATTCCTGGCAAGTCCAATTTGATAGCCGACAGACTGAGCAGAACTATCCTCTCTCCACACGAGTGGTCTCTGAACATTACGGTTGCAAATCAGATTTTCAGCAAATGGGGAATTCCTTGTTGCGACTTCTTCGCAACCCCGCTGAATGCAAAATGCAAAAAGTTCTTCTCCCTCACTCCGGCTCCGGGGGAGAGCCCTATGGACGCACTAGCCCATCCGTGGCCCACCGGCTTGCTATATGCTTTTCCCCCAGTTCCCCTCCTTCCCAGAGTGATCCAGAAGGCGTCTCACTTGGGGAGCAAAATGATCTTAGTTGCTCCTTACTGGCCTCGTCCGGTATGGTTCCCCTATCTTCGGAAATATGCAATGGAAGGTCCATGGTTCCTGGATCAGATCCCAGACCTATTAGTTCATCAGTCGGGACTACTCCACCAGTCCCTACACACCTTGAAATTGACAGCTTGGCTCCTCCTCTTCCGACTATAGTCAGGAATCATACCTTAGACCCGGAAGTTGTACACATCTTATCTTCGGCCCACAAGTCTGCCACTAAGAAATTGTATTCTAGCAAATGGAAGAGATTTGGTATTTGGGCTCAACTCCGGGGTCTGGATTCCATCACTATTCCCGTATCAGAAGTCCTGAAATTTCTAACTTCCCTTTTCAATCAAGGCTCTTTAGTCTCTACCATCAAGGTTCAATTGGCAGCTATTTCCAATTTTCACGAGTCTATAAACCCACCTTTAATGAGCAACAGATTGTGTAAGACCTTCATGAAAGGTGCTGCGCTTTTACGACCTCCAATTTCTCATCCTGCTCCTCTATGGGATCTCGATGTGGTGTTACCTGCCTTAACTTCCTCCCCCTTCGAACCGGCAGCAACTTGTAATTTAAAATTTCTATCGTGGAAAACTGCCTTTCTGGTTGCGATTACTTCTGCCAGAAGGGTTTCAGAGTTTCAAGCTTTGTCTGTAAAACCTCCGTACTTGGTTTTTCACAAAGATAGAGTATCTCTCAGGCCAAATCCATCCTTTGTCCCTAAGGTTTGTTCCAGTTTTTGCCTACAACAGTCATTAGAACTTCCAGTTTTCTTTCCAAAGTACTCAAAGCGGAGTACATATTCCACACATTAGATGTCCACAGGCAATTGCGTTTTTATTTAGATAGGACCAAACAAACAAGGAAAACAGATCAATTGTTTGTATCCTTTTCGGATAATAAATTGGGCAAAGCCGTCACAAAGGTCACTATTGCCAAATGGATCAGGGACTGTATTACTCAAGCTTATTCCTCTTCTAATAAAGAGCTTACGACCTCTGTCAAAGCTCATTCTACAAGAGCTATGGCTACTTCAATAGCATTCCATTCTAAGCTTGCCATTAGTGACATTTGTGCTGCGGCTACGTGGTCTTCCCGCACACTTTCATTTCTCACTACAAATTGGATGTGGCATCTAGGGCGAGCTTCATTTGGTTCCACAGTGCTCAGGAGTGTTTTCCAGTGAGCCACCCAGGATTTAGGTGCTAGGGATGCTGTCCCATCAGTACAGAATGTAGGCGAGATAGGATCACATAACATATTTTAGTTATGTACTTACCATAACTTTAGATGTTTGGGATCCATCTGCCCATTCTAATAACTCACCTCCTTCCCCCTTCCTTGGAGATCAGAGGAGATCAGAAGGTCCGAATCCTGTTGTTTCATCTTGAAACATCTGGCAATGTTATATAAACAAGTTATGTATGTGTGCATGAATACGGACAAACAAGATTTGGGGTATTAGTGGTGGTGCATCCTGGGATAGAAAATAGCTCAGCCAATATGAGGCTTCGCTCTATAGCATAGCGTGCCGAGTTGGAGCCGAGGGATCGGCTCCGAGCCCATCAGTACAGAATGTAGGCGAGATGGATCCCAAACATCTAAAGTTATGGTAAGTGCATAACTAAAAGTTACAAGTGGCGTCCCACAAGGCTCAGTCCTGGGACCTCTCTTGTTCGGTATATATTTCTCTGAGGTACAGGCCAACACGGAAGGACTGTGGCTGACCAAGTTTGCAGATGACTGCAAGCTAGGCGCCGTAATAGACTCTCCAGCCGACACAAGAGTTATACAAAAGGGCCTCATAGAAACAGACAACTGGTGCCAGAGCCATGGCCTCGAGCTAAACGCCAAAAAGTGTATAGTCATCCCCTTTGGCAAAAAC
>NC_056725.1:1423335472-1423400472 GCF_019279795.1 Protopterus annectens
CCCAATCCTCTTCTCTCTGGTTCAGAAAGTCCTTCTGAAAATCAGGAAGGACAAACCAAAAATCTTGCTTCTGACTTCCTACTGGCCAAGGCAGCACTAGTTCCCCCTTCTACACAATTTAGCCAAGGGCAATCACTGCAAGCTTCCCCACAAGGTTGAGCTTTTGACACAAGACAAAGGAACTCTCCTACACCCACACTTAAGTGCTATTCCCGACTCTGTGGGTGATAAATTACTAACCACTATCGGACACCACCATTCAGAGGACGTGCTATCAGTACTGAGGGAGTTCAGGTAACCCACTACTAGAAAATAATACCTTACTAAATGGGAAAGGTTTACTCAGCGGTTTCTGGGACAGGAAAGGGAGCCTTACGAGGCTGACACCGCACTTGTCCTTTCATATATGTGGCAACTTATAAAAGGTGGCCTTTTCTATTCATCAGTGAAAGTGCACCTCTGCGCATGATCAGCTTGCGGACCTCTAGAGCCTCCCTTGTTTGCTAGGCTAGATTTGAAACTTTTCCTTAAAGGAGTCTTACACATCAGACAACCTAGAAAGCCTTTCCCTTCTCCATGGGACCTGAACTTCATCCTGGAAAAACTCACCCAGCTCCCCTTCGAACCGGCTAATACAGCCTCACTACAGTTTTGTACTTGGAAAACAGTACTGTTAGTGGCTATTTCCTCTGCCAGAAGGGTTTCCAAGCTACAAGACTTAATGGCATGCTCACCTTACACCGTTTTTCGTAGGGACAGGGTCACACTGAGAACTTAACCCCTCCTTCATGTTCATGGTAGTCCACGACTTATCTCTAAATCAGTCCATTCACCTACCCAATTTTTTTCCCCTCTCACTAACCAAGGAGAGAGGTTGCTCCTCTCCCTAGATGTCCACAGGCAGCTGAGGTTTTACCTGGACAAAACTGAAGACATTAGGAAATCCAAAGAACTCTGTGTATCTTTCCACCTCAGGTTATTGTGCAAGGCAGTCACCAAACAGAACATTGCACCCTGGATTAGAAAGGCAGTCTGTTTCTGCTACTCACACCACTGAAAACCTCCTCCAGTTGGAGTTAAGGCACACTCCACAAGAGCAGTGGCCACTTCCAATGCCTTCCAAAAAGGCATGGACACGGCTTCCATTATGGAAGCAGCTACATGGTCCACTATCCACACTTTCACCAAACATTACAAATTGGACCAAATCTCCAAAGCACACGCAGGATTTTCCAGGGCAATCTTACAAGGCTTTGTGGAATCATCTTTTGCATCTGCCACCTTTTCGTCAAACTAAGCTGTGGTACTCTACCACACCAAGAATACTGCAACATAGGAATAGAAGGACATAGAGTAGTTGTTTAAAGTCTTAGCGTCACCATAGATGTCCCTCTCTTCCATGTTCCAATATTGCTTCCCACCCACCATTCCCCCTCACAAACTCTACCAGTCTAATTGCTCCCTGATATCTCTCCATTACAGAAGGGACCCAGGGCCTTATACATGTTACCTTTGTCAATCCATCCTGTTGGGTCATCTACTTTGCCTGCTTAGCTTCAAGTTCAGAGGATTGTGCTTGCAGACGTCACACTTTAGGGTCCCTGGTTTATGGCCCTATGTGTGACGTCCCACGCAGCTGCAACAGCCAAGCCGAAGCTTTTGTATAGGAGCTGACGTACGAGTTGCCTGAAGGCAGGAAATCCCCACACCAAGAATATTGCAGCATGGAAGAGAGGGGACATCTGTGGTTATGGTAAGATTTTATACAACTATTCTTTCTCTTGTGTATTACTGCTCATTGTTAAACTGCAATTATTTGTGATATTTATGTATTGCAAAAATTACCATGGCAAACTGGATTTCAGATTGCATCTCCTTTATTTATTCTTCCAGAGGGTTAGTTATCTAAATCTCCTAAGGTGCATTCTACCAGAGCTTTGGCTACTTCTCGGCTTTTTATGCCAGAACTTGTATTGATGTCATTTTTGCAGCAGCCACTTGGAGTGATAATCGCACCTTTGTCTCACTAGGTTGGATGTTATTTCCAGGATCAGGGCTTCAATCGGCTTGATGGTGGATCTGGCATGTCCTTCCATGAGGACCTCCCAAAGTTCCCATATCGGGTGACTCTGACATGAGGGTGAATGAAGGAGACCACATCAGATTAAAAAGTTGTTTTACCATAACTTGACATCTGTGTTGTCTTCTTTAATTCATCCTCACTTTCCCACCCAACCATCCCTCTGCCTTTTCTTGAGTAACCTGGATGACTTCAGTACTGTTATGTCCTATGTCAGAGCCCCTTCAACTGTTTTTTGATGTCTGAATGTGGCATGCCTGGCTTTGGCAAGCTCGATCTCAGGTAGTTGGGTGGATGCGGGTTATTGTGGGTATGAGGGAGGAGCTTTAGCGTCGGATCCAAGTCTGTGGAACTGGCAGAGATGGATCTGAGACCCTGTAGTGAGGATGAATGAAGAAAGACAACACATATGAAGTTATAGTAGGCATAACTTTTTATTCTAGTTTCTCAATTTTTTGCATTATTTTTTGTTTAGTTTTTTCTGACATATCCTTAGCTGCCACACCGGAATAATTTTTAATTCATAATCCCAAATATTTAATTTTATCAAGTCCACTTAAGTATGGATGTTGCTGAAGCAATTTGGGTGTGGGTGCATAATTTTCTGTGTTGCCTTTGTGTTAGCTTCATTAATTTGGTATTCCAAAAAGATTTGAAACTGTCTCAAAATGTTTCACAACACTAATGTCCCTTTCTGGTTTTGTCAGGTATACAATAATATGTGCAAATAGAGCCAGTTTTTGATTACCATACTAATTATATCCTTGAATTTCTGAGTCCCTTATTTTCTTTGCCAGTGGTTCTAAATATAGTAGTCTTCTGTTTCACAGATCAATTTTTGTGGGGCAAACTTTATTTATTCCTTAGTATGTACTTCATCAAACAGTGATTTTCTTCCTCCAAGGAAAAAATATTTTGAAGATAGATGGATACAGCAGTTTGAATCTCATGCCTGCTTATTGACAATTCCATGAATAATGGAGTAAATGTACTCCTCTTTTGCTTGGTGTACAATGAGTAGTCATTTTCCACAAATACCCTGCTGTGTCCCGGTTTTAGTACTTTGTCTTTTTGCCACATTTTTGTCAGAATCGACTCCTTTTGCTGGTAAGTTTGCATCTTTACTGTTAAAGGTCTAAGTTGTTTTCTCATAGCCAGGTTTGGCGCATACATGCAGTGTCCCCTTTCAATTAAGAATTCCCATGGTGGAATACTAATCCAGTTGCTTATTTGTGCTTTCATAAAATTAATAGTCTGTTCCATCCAGCTTCTCCGGTACAGCTGAAAAGCTCAGTGTTTCCCTATGTGGTCTGTCCTCTAATTCTGCTATTTTTTTTAAACATCTCTTCTTGTGCAGTCCCATTTTCAGCCAGCCTTTTATTTCAACACGAGTTTTGAAGTTTTATCACCTTACCTGAATTTCTGTTTAAAGCTTCATCCATTTTTTCCTAGCCTTTTATTGTTTGACTTTATCAACTCCATCAGTGTTTCGTTTATTTTAATTGGGTCTGTTTGGAGTTGCCTTGTAATTTCCTCTAAGTTACTGGAAGTCATGTATGGAACTTGCATTGCATTTTGCTGAACAGCTGCAGTACTTTTCCCAGTCTTTGTTTGTCACTTTTTATAGCTGATTTTCCTTCAGGTCCTGTGTATTTCTTTTTTCCTGGCATCCAGGCAATGCACTTACTAGCCAGTTACTGAAATTTACCCAGAAATGTAGGTCCACTGACTTTCAAGTTCCAGTTTTCATACTGGGAGAGCTGGAATTAAAATGATACTCCATGTGCAGCTGTCTTGCAAGTCCTCTGAAACAGTTGCTTTATTGTCTGAAGATGTGCCCATATCCATAAAGCTGGCTACAGAGAAGTTAGAAAGCTGCTTATCCATACTGTCCAGTCCTTTGATTGCTGACCTACGGGGGGGGGTGTAGTGGGGTTAGAAGGTTAAGGGTCCTTTGTTGGTGCAGACTAAAGGTGCTTTATTGAGGCAGGTTATGCTCATTAATACAAAGTTCTAACTGTAGTGTTTATACAGTACTGAATTCTACTAAACTTGTATGCTTAACTAGCTGCTCTAAGATTGTCAGCATACAAGGTATTTGCTCTGTATTGCTGGTTTACATGGTGCAGTTTTATGGACCCTTCTACAGGGAAAATATGCTACTGTCCAAGGCATTGCTAACTCACGCAAACCTGCTCAATTTATAGGAGCACTGAGAATAACAAAAAAACGGAGTCCTCTGACCATTAAAATGACTACAGTACAAATCATTTGGTGTATTTCCTAACTCAGATAGCCCAGGCAAATTCTTCCTGCCACAAGATGAATAAACCATGTCCTCCTAATGGAAAAACGCAGTAGAAGAGACCCATGAGTGGAATGTGCTACTTCAAGCCAGTTAAACAGCTAGCTTGGAAGTACCTTGCAGAAGGTGATTTCAAGACTTAGCAGTAACAGTGAGAGGAAGAGCATTTTTAGTACAAAAATACAGTGAAGTGCACAGGCACGCGCACACAAGTAGGGAAGAGTAGCGATCATTCAGAGTAACGTAAGCAAGTGTATTTAGCTATCAATGATACATAACTTTTCCTGGCTGGCACTGGATACAAGTGAAACACTTATGAAACACAGACTGACTTCAAGTTTTTCTAAGCTGTAGGAAAATGAGCAGGAGGCAATATGTAGTAAAGGATGTTTACTCAAGAGCGTTGCTAGTTTGCAAGGTGGGCACTCTGCATCACTCTCATGGAACTGTGGAAAAGAGTGGGTAGTAAGAGTACATAAATAGCTTATACAACAAGCAATGGTAATGAAAGGGGAGGGAGGAACTTTTGAAATCTTATTATCGTAAGGGGTGGAGGTCAGAGAAAGAGCCTTAAGTTCACCACAGCAAAAGGGTGTGGAGAGTTGGGGAAGGAATTTTCATGGAACAAGCAGGCTAGTTAGAGAGGCATCCAGTTCAATAAAGCCAGTATTGCATCTCTTTCAGAAACTTTTTAGCTTAATGCTTTAGTTGGGGGATGGTGCAGACACAGAATGCAAGTTTAAGCAGGTAAATGATAAGCAGAATATAAAAGCACTGAAGCACAAACTGGAGCAGAGAGAATTCTCTCACTATTGAATTTCTAGTGCTGGAGTTTAATGTACCAGACTGTTAAAATTTATCAGTAAAACTGTTTATGGGGAAAATGCAGTAATAAATAACTAAGGCTCGAATCACAGTCCTGCCACAGCTGTGAATTAAACTACAAGACTATGGTCTAGCAGAGTTTACAATACAAATAGCTTATGCAAGTAAATTTGCTTGTGGAAGTGTAATTGCAAAGTAGTGTAGAGGAACAATCTTCCTACTACTGCAAATTCAAATGCAAGACTTAAGGTTGCAGAACAAATTAAGCAAATAACTGCTAAATCATGGGGAAGAAGGCAGTAAAGTGCAAAGTATCGCCACATATGTCACTAAGTGCAGCTTAAATATTTAAGCAGAATTAAAAAAAAATTATTTTTTTTTTTATGAACAGCTAGTTGCTCACAGTTCCACACTACTCCTAGTCTTGTATAAAAGACATGGTAAAAGAAAGAGATTCATCTTTTTCTTAAGGGGTTCAAGATTTTGAATCTGTAGGGAAATGTGAAGGGACAGATATATTATTTTTCTACTCTGTTACCTTACTGTCTTTTTATTCTAAATAAGATTTCTGAGTCTCAGTGAGGGATTCTCTTCCTCTTACGATTTCCAGAATGTGGTAGTGTTTGCATTGAGAGAACACCGGGGGATCTTAGTCTCTCAGAGAATACAGAGTTGCTACAACTTCAGTTCCCAGAACCTTCACCCCCATCCCCATTGCTTTCAGTATTGGATGGTGTTTGTCATAGCCTGTGATTTCACTGACAGCCTGCCTAATGTACCTAAGAAAACAATGCATAAAAATCCTAAGTTTTTCAAATTTTTGCACACTAATCCCCGACCTGACTCAGCAGCTATAGCTTTAGTTTCTCCAGTTATGAAACATTTTGATATGTTGTTTTCCTCATTCTTAATCACTGATAGGTCACAGATCTGATCATCTGATCTGACTTGGCCACATTTCCCAGACTTCAGATCCTAATCTCGAGCTCCTCCCTCTTCCCACAATGCACCACACCACCTTTAACTCCTCGTATCTTGTTTGCTGCCAGAGTTGGTAAGATGGAAGATTCCGAAGATCTCGAGCTGTAAGGACTTTAGTTCTATTTTTGGTTATTTGTAATGTATGTTCTTCGTGTTTCACTGTTGCAGTCATCACACTTGGGTTATCTGCCTACAGGTAGCCCTCAGTCGGCCCGAATACCAGAGTCTTGGGATTTCTGCGTTGGATGCTGTCACTTCTTCCAGGTCGCCAGGGATGTAAAACATGCAGCCGTTGCCATTACATCAGCTTTTCTTGCTGCGTGGGAGTCCAAAGCAGAAGCAGTTTGCAAGTTCCAGTTGGCCACTACCTGAAATTTTTGTTTTTCGAGTTTCAAACCTGAGGTCTTCTAAAGCTAAGTACCCCGTTGGGGATCCTTTTTTTCTTGCTCTAACCGTTGTCAGAAAAAGTTAACAATGGTCTTGCCTGTGGAAACAAATACCTCCGAGATTTTCATTCTTACTGCGTCACCTGTTTAGGCCCAGACCACGACGTTCCTCGCTGTTGGTTTTGTGCCTTGTTTAACGCCCGAACTATTCTAAGTCAGGCTATCTTTTTCGCTAAATTCTTTCACACTCGTTCTCCATATTCCAAAATGTCTTCGAGAAGCCGTCTGACTATCGATCTTCCGAAAAAAAATAAGGATAAAGACAGTCCGCATAGGTCCTAAACTGCCGAAGATGCTTCCATTAAGCTAGTCGCCAGTCCGCCGGTACTCAGTGAGGTGCCTTCACAGCCCCTGATACCAGCTTCTACAGATTCGCAGGCCTCTACTGAGACCCATTCGGCATACGGTATGCTGCAAGATGCTTCTTTTGATTATGGAACCTGCGGATGTCTCTACCTTGGATGGGTCCAGAGACGCTGTGCAGGCACCGGCTTCTGAGGGTGTATTCAGATCTTCCGATGTTCGCATTAAACTGACTACTTTGTTTCTGACTAAAACTGTCGAGTTTCTCAGGCCCAGAGTTCATACTATGCCTAGAAAACGACCAAAGCGCATTCTCAAGCTTCCATGCCACAGAAACAAATGCTTAGAATGGCTGAAGACCTTATTACTTTGATTTTCATTCTGGTTCTACAGCCTTGAGTACAATGACTATGATCTTTCTGATTACCAGGACATGCCCTTATCTACCTATGAGGATTCAGATGCAGAGGATTCCATTTCCTCTGCCTCCCCTCCAGAGGGACTTTTCTTTCAGTGAAACTTTGCATTCCTTAAGAGAGCATTTCCGCTAGGAATGCCAGGACTACCCACAGTCCAAAAAGAGACTCGGGGAATTTTTAGACTTGCCTCAGCACAGGTCTCTAGCAATACTCCCTCTCCCGGATATTGTAGAGGTGTTCATGGATTCCAGTCTTACCCCTGATACTTTACCTCCAGCTTTTAGAAAGCCTAACAGGTATTAGAGTACCTGACTCTCTCAAATTTCTTTTTTAAAAATTCCACTGCGGATCCAGAGACCATTTCCCAGGGACCTAAAGGTATTAAGGCTCCTACAGTGAAAAACCCCACCCCTTCGAACAGGGATTCTAGGTCTTTAGACAGATGGGGTAAGAAGGTATATACCGCTGCAATTCTTGCCATCAGGGCTTTAAATTGCCAGTGTCGCATGTTGAAGTACCAGCAGCATATTATGGAACTAATTAAACAAAAAATGTTGATTCCTGATTGTACAGAAAATAAAGGTTTACAAGAGTTAATGCATTCTGCAACCCAAGTTAGTAAACCTACTTTGCAGTGTGGTGTTGATGCCTTAGAAGCATCTTGCAGGGCTGCTGTCACTGGGTTTGCTTGGCTGAAAGAACAAATCTTGCCAGACCATGTCAAAGTAAAATTACTAGATGCTCCATTAAACCACGAATGTTTGTTTGGCACAAAAGCAGAAGTTCTTAAAAAGATGGAGGTAAAAGCTAAATCTATGCAAACTTTTAAAGATTTCTTACAGGTGCAGCCACCTAGATTCAGTATGCATTGGCCTTCTAAAAACTGGTCCTTTCCAGTCCCTCCCAGACCTTCTCAGTCCAAGCCCAGGGACAACAGACCACAAAGATGACAGTCTCAGGGTAGGCAGAGATCTAAACAATGGAGTGCTCCCTCAAAAACAGGGAGTGGTAAACCACCCTCTTATGGAAAAAGTTCACAGTGACTTGTTTATCATCCTTCCCAGCCATGTCCAAGTACTTGCACCCCTAGGAGGAAAACTCTCCCTGCATGCAAAACTGGAAGTACATTACCCAGGACCAATGGGTGCTAAACATTGTATCACAAGGATACAGATTCTACTTCCACTCACTGCCAACCCCAAGCGGGTTGCCAGATCTTCCTCCAAACCAGTGGGCACAGGCTCAAAAGCAAGTACTTTCTCTTCTCAGTATCAGAGCTATTCAACCTGTCCCAGTAGAGCAAAGGAGAAGGGTTTCTACTCCAAACTGTTCCTGGTGTCCGGAAAAGAGAACTCTTGGCGCCCTATCCTGGATCTGTCCATTCTCAACACCTTCCTTTTCTACTCCAAACTGTTCCTGGTGTCCGGAAAAGTGAACTCTTAGTGCCCTATCCCGGATCTGTTCATTCTCAACACCTTCCTGGTGGTACCAAAATTCAAAATGCTTACACTCCAGCAGCTGCTTCCTATGCTAGCCAAGGACTCCTGGCTGGTCACCCCAGACTTAAAAGAAGCTTATCTGCACATCCCCATAAGGGAATCTTGCAGGAAATATCTATGTTTCAGGGTAGGCTGTATGTACGATCAGTTTTTTGCACTTCCCTTTGGCTTATCGACTGCGCCCTGGGTTTTCACAAAGTGCCTGGCTCCAGCCATTGCATACTGCAGGCAGAGAAATATTCAAATTTACACTTACGATTGCCTGATTCAGGTGTACAGTCAGGATCTGCTACTTCAGCATCTGACATTTGAGAATCTCTGGAGTATACCATCAGTGAAAAGAAATCGCATCTGGTACCCAGCCAAAAGATTGTATTCCTGGGAGCAAGCTTGAACACAACTTCCCAGATGGCATTCCTCCAGAAAAGCAGGTTTATTTGACAAATTACGTCAAAGTACTGGCCACCAAGACCCAGCTATCTGCAAGAAAAATGCTACAAGCCCTAGTATTCATGGCCTCATGCATTCTACTAATTCCATATGCAAGACTACATAGGAAGAAAATTCTATGGTCTCTGGTGTCAACATTCTCAGGACCTGGAAACACTGATTCCTATCATTGCTTGTCTATGGACTGATGTGGGCAGAGGCTTGCAACCACAAGAGACTCCCTTTAACTCAGCCCCTCGCCGCCCAAACCCTGACGATAGACTCATCAGACTATGCATGGGGGGGGGGCTCACACGGCAGGCAAATGCATTCAAGGCAAATATTAATCAAAAAGCAATGTTAGCTGTACAGAATGCGCTGACAGCCTTCAAATACCTTATCCTTCCAGGACAACTCTTGATAAAGATAGACACCCATCACAGTTATGTGATACATAAACAAGCAGGGGGGAACTCATTCCTACCCACTGTGTAGGTTAGCCATGGTTTTATGGAACACAGCTTTGAGCAGTCAAGTGCACCTGCAAGCTCAATTCTTGCCAGGCAAACAAAATTCACTGGCAGACTACTTAAGCAGAAATCTACTGGACCCACACGAGTGGAAACTGGAACCCAACTCATTCAAACTTCTAATCCACAGGTAGGGGACACCAGAGGTGGACCTCTTCACTTCCCCCTACAACCATCAATTGAGCAAATTTTGCACCAGAAATCTCCACAGCCAAGCATGGAAAGTGGATGCCCTATCCTTTACATGGGAAAACCTCTCAATCTTTGCCTTTCCCCCTCCTCTCAAAAGTACTACTCAAGATCAAACAGGACAGGCCAAGGACAGTCCTTATTGCACCAGACTGGCCACACCAGCACTGGTACCCACTCCTACACAGTCTGACAACAGTGCCACCCTTGCACCTACATCAGACCCCTACTCTGCTGTCCCAGCAGAAGGGACAGGTTTTGCATCCTCAGCTGCAAACTGTGAACCTTGCAGCCTGGTGTATTCCCTGAATACACCACCAGCAACCCTCAGCAAACAGGTGCTGGATGTCATCCTTGAGGCCAGGAGGCCTAGTACTAGGAAATCCTATTCAGAAAAGTGGAAAAGATACTGATGTTCTTTGTGTTTCACTGTTGCAGTCATTACATTTGGGTAATCTGCTGGGAGGTTGCCCTCAGTCGGCCTGAATTCCAAAGTCTTGGGTCCTGCGTCGGTTGCTGTCATCTCTTCCATGATGTCAGGTGGCCAGGGGTATAAAACTTGCAGCAGACACCATTTTCTTTAGTCTTTCTTGCTGCGCGGTGCCCGAAGCGGAAGCATTTAAGATACTGTTCCTGGAGCCAGTCTCAAGGGAAGGACACAGCCGTGCCCTTCTTACCTCAAATCCTAGATTACCTAGCAGAGCTACTCCACAAATGCCTGTCATTCTCATCAATTAAGATTCATGCCTCTGCCATCTCGGCTCATTACTATACTGACCCACCCCTCTTCTCTCATCCTCTGATGAAACAGTTCCTGAGAGGAGCTAACAATTTAAGACCCTGGAGGAGAGCTCTCACTCCTGCCTGGGACCTTAGCTTTGTACTAGAGAAGCTCCCGCTTCCCATCTTTTGAGCCTGCTGCTACAGCAGAGTTAAAATTCCTCTCTTGGAAAACAGCCTTGCCTCTAGCCATCACTTCAGCAAGAAGAGTGTCTTGAGTTATAGGCTCTTATAATTGTGGAACCCTTTATTGTTTTCCATGCGTACAGGGTTTCTCCTCAGGACTAACCCATCATTTATGCCCAAGGTGGTATCCAGTGTGGCTTTAAACCAATCCGTCCATTTACCTAACTTTTTCGTTATCCTCAGAATAAAAGGGAAAGGAATCCTGCACTCCTTGGACGTGCACTGACAGCTCAGGTTCTAACTTGACAGGACTAAGCCTTTCAGAAAAACGGACCAGCTACTAGTCAGCTTTTCTTTAGGGATAGAGGGCAAGGCCATTTCAAAGCAAACCATTTCCAAATGGATAGCACACTGCATCCATTTCTGCTACAAACACCATGGAAAACCTGTCACACAGGGGATCAAAACTCGTTCCACTAAGGCTACGTCAGCTTCTCCAGCATTTCTCAGGGAAGTCTGTACCAGGGACATCCTGGAAGCTGCAACGTGGAGTTCTGTGCACACCTTCACCAAGCATTACCACTTAACCTGTCTTTTCTAAATCCAGAGCTGGATTTGACATAGCTGTCTTGCAAGGCCTGCTAGCTAGCCCTAATACTTCTTGACTGCCTCCACCCTTCCTCATCTTTGCGAATCAACCCGAGTGTGATGACTGCGGCAGTGAAACACGAAGAAGTGAAACACGAAGAACATAGTACAGTTGTGTACACTTGCATAAACATAGATGTTAGAGTGTATTCACTGTTGCAGTCCTGGTTACCCTCTCTCCAGCCCCCTGACTTCTCTATGCTTTCTACCTTTGCTCTTTTTGGCCATATCTTATGGCTATGGTATTTACTTTTTACTGGAGGTGATGTTCATGTTTCACTGGTGCAGTCATTACATTTGGGTAATCTGCTGGCAGGTTGCCCTCACTTGGCCTGATTAACAAAGTCTTGGGTTCTGCGGCGGTTGTTGTCCCTTCTTCCACGACGTCAGGTCATCAGCGGTATAAAACGTGCAGCCGACACCATTATATCAGTCTTTCTTGCCATGCGGTGCCCGAAGCAGAAGCAGTTTGCAAGTGCCGGTCGGCCGACTCCTGAAATTTTTGTTTTCGTGTTTCAGAACCGAAGTCTTCAACTAAAGCTAAGTACCCCGTTGGGGAAACTTTTTCTTGCTCCTTACAGATGTCAGTAAAAGTTAATAATTGCATTACTTGTGTGAAGCAAATACCTCAAAGATTTTCATTCGTACTGTATTCCTTGCCTAGGCCCTGACCACGACGTACCTTGCTGTTGGTTTTGTGCTTTATTTAATCAGCGCACTATCCGTCGTTGGTATATTTTTACCTGTATAAATATTTCGGTTCTCGGTGTAATTATCCAGGAATGTCATGTTAGCCATCCGACTACCGGGATACCGAAAAAACGCAAAGATAGAGACAGGCCACCGAGGCCAAACTGCAGACAACACTTTTCCTAAGCCAGTCGCCGGTACTCAGTGAGGCGCTTTCTCAGTCCCTGATGCCCACTACATCCGATTCGCAGGCCTTTACTGAGACCCATTCGGAGTCCAGTATGCCGTGAGATACTCCCAACTTTGGAACCCGCGGATGTCTCTACCTTGGATGGGTCCGGAGCCGCTGTGTAGGCACCGGCTTCTGAGGGTGTATTCAGGCCTACAGACTTGCACATTAAATTGACACCGCCTTCATTACTAAGGCCTAAATCTCGATCTATGTCTAAAAAACTGACGCCCAGGCCACATGCTCAGGCCCCTATGCCTAAAAAGCAAATGATAAAAATGTCTGAAGATCTAATTACTCTAATCAGGAGTAGTCAACACCCCCCCCCCCCCCCAAGTGGACTAGGGCTGAGCTTGATTATGAATCTTCTGATCAGGATTCTGTTTCTTCTGACTTTTCTGATGAGCTGGCTTTGTCCATACCTACTTATGAGGGTTCTGATGCAGAGGATTCCATTCCCTCTGCTTCCCCTCCTGAGGATTTTTCTTTTGGGGAAACTTTACATACTTTAAGGGAGCATTTCTACTGAGAAAGCCAGGAATTTTCTGATTCAAAAAAGAGGCTTTGGGATTTCCTTCTACCTCAGCATAGGCCTTTGGCTATACCTCTGTACTAGACATTGTTGATGTGTTCTCAGAATCCAGTTTGGCCCCTGATTCCCTGCCTCCGGCTCCTAGTAAACCTGACAGATACTACAGGGTTCCTGAGTCCCCCAAGTTCCTTTTCAAAAATCCTGTTGCAGATCCAGAGAATATTTCTCAGGAGCCCATGGGCATTAAGGCTTCTTCTTTCGGCTTTTCCTGGTTAGGGGTCGCCACAGTGGATCACCGTCCGCTCATGATTGGCAGTGGAGTTTTACAGTGTTGAGTTGCCAACCCAGCGCACAACCTTCCACAGAAGGCACACACATGCACACACTCACACCTAGGGCCAATTTAGTGTGTGCTGTCCACCTACAGCATGTCTTTGGGATGTGGGAGGAAACTGGAGCACTCGGAGGAAACCCACGCAACCACAGGGAGGACATGCAGACTCTGCACAGCTGGCACCCTAGTCGAGGATCGAACCGGAGAAACTCTTGCTGTGAGGCGGCAATGCTAACCGCTGCACCACCATGGCTGCTTCTACTGCTAAAAAATCCTACTTCTTCTGATAGAGACTCCAGGGCGCTGGATAGATGGGGTAAAAAGGTTTATACTTCTACAACCTTGGCAATCAGAGCTTTAAACTGCCAATTTCATATGTTAAAATATCACCAGCATATTATTGGACTGCTTAAACAGAAAATGATGATTCCCGACTGTGTGGAAAGTAAAGATTTACAGGATTTAATGCATTCTGCTGAACAAGTTGGAAAACGTACTTTGCAATGTGGTTTTCATTTTTTAGACGCCTTGTGCAGGGGTGCTTTTACTGGGTCTGTGCTTAGTAGGCATGCTTGGCTTCAGGAGCAATCTTTTCCTGATCATGTTAAAGCTAAATTGTTGGATGCTCCTTTAAATCAGAACTGCCTGTTTGGCAACAAGACTGAAGAAGTTCTTAAAAAGATGGAAGATATAGCTAAATCTATGCAAACTGTTAAATATTTTTTACAAGTGCAACCTCCAAGATTTAGTAGGCACTGGCCTACTAAGAATTGGTGAGTTCCAGTCCCTTCCAGGTCCTCTCAAGCCAAACCCAGACACAGCAAAAAACCCAGGTTTCAGTCCCAGGGGACCCTCAGAACTAAGCAGTGGAGGGCCTCCACTTCCAAATCTGAAAATAAGACACCCCCTAAAATTCCCAACCACTTAAGATTGCTCTTCATGCAAAGAACTGGGAACTCATAACCCAAGACAAATGGGTTTTAAATAGTGTCCCAGGGGTACAGATTTCATTTCCACACATTGCCAACACCAAACGGGTGGCCAGAACTGCCCCCAAATCAGTGGACAGAGGCTCAAAAACAAGTACTTTCCCTCTTAAGCATGGGGGCTATTCAACTGGTACCAGAAGAGGAAAAGGGACAAGGTTTCTACTCCAGGCTTTTTCTGGTACCCAGAAAAGACAAATCATGGCGTTCAATTTTGGACCTGTCTACTCTATAAACACCTTTCTGGAGATTCCAAATTTCAAGATGCTGACTCTTCACCAATTACTTCCTATGCTAGGCAAAGATGCCTGGTTGGCAACCCTAGATTTAAAAGAAGCAAACCTGCACATCCCAATCAGGAAATCTTGCAGAAGATACCTATGCTTCAAAGCAGGCTTTTACTCGCATTATCAGTTCTCTGCACTGGCCTTTGGCTTATCTACTGCGCTCAGGGTATTCACAAAGTGCCTGGCTCCAGTTATTGCATTTTGCAGGCAAGGAAGTATTCAAATATACCCATACCTGGGCGATTGTCTAATTCAGGCAGAAAGCCAGGGCATACTTTTGAATCCTCTGGCGTTAGTAAAAAGGGTTCTAACTTGTCTGGCGTTCACCATAAACAAAAAGAAGTCACAACTGGTACCCAGTCAACAAATTACATTCCTGGGAGCAAGCTTGAATTACAACTTCCCAGATGGCTTACCTCACGCCATAAAAGCAAATTCATTTGGTAATCTATTTCAAACAAGTGGCCACAAAAACCCTGTTATCTCCAAGACATGTACTGCAAGCCTTGGGGTTTATGGCCTCCTGCATTCTTCTAATTCCATATGCAAGACTGCATATGAGGAAACTACAGTGGTATCTAAAAAGCCTATGGAGTCAACATTCTCGCAGCCTGGAAACGATGATTCCTGTCATACCTTGCCTTCGCCTAGAGTTCCTCTAGTGGACAGAGGCCTGCCACCAAAACAAGGGACTACTATTCACACTACCCCCTGCCGGCCAGTCCTTAACAGATGCTTCAGACTATGCATGGGGGGCTCACCTGGCAGGGAAGTGCATTCAGGGCAAATGGAACCCAAGTCAAATGCACCTACATATCAACCAAAAAGAAATGTTAGCTGTACAGAATGCTCTGACAGCCTTCAAGGACTACATTCTTCCAGGACAAATAATGGTAAAGACCGACAACACTACGGTTATGTGGTACATAAACAAGCAGGGGGTACACATTCCTACCCCCTCTACAAACTAGCCATGGCATTGTGGAACACAGCCTTGAGCTACCAAGTGCACCTACAAGCTCAATTCCTGCCAGGAAAATTAAATACACTGGCAGACTAAGCAGAAACCTCATGGACCCACACGAGTAGAAACTGGAACCAAGGATTTTCAACATCTTGACAAGCGAATGGGGGAGCCCAGACATAGATTTATTTGCCTCCCCCCAGAGCTACCAATTGGACTGGTTTTGCACAAGGACTCCTCTCAAGCCTGGAAAGTGGATGCTCTGTCCTTCAGCTGGAAAAAACTATCAGTCTACGCCCCCCCCTGCTGCCTCTGCTCTCCAAAATTCTACTACAAGTCAAACAGGGCAAACCAAGGATGATCTTGATTGCTCCAGACTGGCTGCACCAGCACTGGTACCCCCTCCTGTGCAGTCTGTCAGTCATCTCCATGGCCTGCCTCAGACCCCTTCCCTGCTGTCTCAGCAGGAGAATCAAATTCTGTACCCTCAGCTTCTAACATTGAACCTTGCAGCCTGGCTAATCCCTTAAATTCACCCTTACCCTTAGCAGACGTGTGATGGATGTCATCTTAGAGGCAAGGAGACCTAGTACTAGAAAATCTTATGCTGAAAAATGGATTCTGTGCTTGGAACCAGTCTCAAGGGATGAGCACAGCAGTGCCCAATTTACCTCAGATTTTGCAATACTTAACTGAGATGCTTCACAAGGGCATGTCTTTTTCCTCCATTAAAATTCACGCCTCAGCCATTTCAGCTGATTACAACACAGACCCCCCCCTTCTCTCATCGTCTTTTAAAGCAGTATCTCAGAGTTGCCAAAAACTTGAGACCTCCCGGGAGAGCTCCAACTCCTGCCTGGGACCTTAACTTTGTATTGGAGAAACTCACTCTACCTCCTTTCGAGCCAGCTGCTACTGCAGACTTAAATTGTCTTTCTTGGAGAACAGCTTTCCTTTTAGCAATCACTTCAGCTAGAAGGATATCTGAATTACAGGCCCTTATGGCAGTGGAGCCTTTCATCATCTTTCATGTGGACAGTGCGTCACTCAGGACCAATCCATCCTTCATGCCCAAAGTGGTATCCAGTGTGGCTCTTAATCAGTCCATTCATTTGCCAACCTTCTTTCCCAATCCACAGAGCAAAGAGGAACGGATTCTGCATTCCTTGGATGTGCATAGATAACTTAGATTCTACTTGGGACAGGACTAAGTCTCGAAGAAAGTCTGAACAACTGCTGGTAGCATTTGCTGCAGAGGCAGAGGGGAAGGCTATCTCAAAGCAAACCATTTCTAAATGGATAAGCCATTGCATTCATTTCTGCTATAAGCACCATTGAAAACCTATCCCCCAGGGGATCAGATCTCACTCCACCAGGGCTGCATCTACTTCTGCAGCCTTTCTCAGAGGTGTTCCTACCAGGGACATCCTAGAAGCTGCTACCAGGAGTTCTGTACATACTTTCACCAAGCATTATCATTTGCCATTTTTCTCTAAATCCAGAACTGGCTTTGCAACTGTTGTCTTGCAGGGCCTTGTAGCTGGCCCTAATGCTATATAAACTCCTCCTCCCAACCATAGCTTTGGGAATCTACCCAAATGTAATGACTGCAACAGTGAAACACGTAGAACATAGTACAGTTGTGTACACTTACCATAAATCTAGATGTTCGAGTGTATTCACTGTTGCAGTCCTGGTTACCCTCCCTCCAGCCCCCTAATTTGTTCTGGCTATACCTCTACTTTCCTTTACTATGCTTAAAAGCCTTTTTGCTGTATTTGCTATTTGGTGGAGGTATACTTTTGTATTTTTGTTTGCTCCCCACTAGGGGAGCACCTGACATTTGGGGCAAGAAAAACGGATGTAATGGCGTCGGCTGTATGTTTTATACCCCTGATGACCTGACGTTATGGAAGAAGGGACAGCAACTGACGCAGGACCCTAGACTTTGTTAATCAGGCCGACTGAGGGCAACCTGCAAGCAAATTACCCAAATGTAATGACTGCAACAGTGAATGCACTCAAACATCTACATTTATGGTAAGTGTACACAACTGTAGTTTCCACACCATGTAATTGCTTCCTATTTTGGGGGGCTTCTAACATCTGGGGCAAGAAAAAACGATGTAATGGTGTCAGCTGCATGTTTTATACCACTGACGACCTGACGTCATGGAAGAAGCAACAGCATCTGATGCAGAAATCCCAAGACTCTGCTATTCGGATCGACCTGAGGGCTACTTGCAGGCATGTAACCCAAGTGTGATGACTGCAACAGTGAATACACTCAACATCTACATTTATGTTAAGTGTACACAACTGTACTTTCCTTCCTCAGTCGTAAAATTTGCTGGGGAATGAAGCCACTAAATAGTGGCACTTATTTGGTTTTCAGAACAATGTTTATTATCTATTCCCTATGACTTCTAGACTTTCTACAGATTCATTATTCTATAAATTTGAGAGGTAAGGGATCTGACAAATACTTGCTGTCCTGGTCTGAGAACTGGGCTATTCTTGGACCCAATACTGTCTGATCCGAACTGTTGATAGTGTAGATCTGATGTCCATTTCATTCTTCCAAAGTTTCATACATTCATTCTGAAACTATGCATACTAGATGTATTTCCTTTTTCTTTAATCCTACATTGGAAGTCAGACCGATTGTGCCCTGTCCATAGAATGATCTGCCTGGGATCTGGATTTCTTCCCTGCTCCAGTTTGCAGGTCATCTTCGGGGACTTGCATACCACCCTGACTTAAGATCTCAATCTCAGTATGTTCATGTCTCTTTCAATAAACTTGAAGTATATTGCTTAAGGGAACAAGTCCGATTATCCCATATGACTCTATCCACCTGTGGAAGCAGTCGGGGGGGGGGGGGGTTCTTCTCAGCACCTGGATTCCTGGACCAGCTTTACAAACTTTGCCTGGCTAAAAAGCATACTATCCACAGGTTATTTCTTTTCCCTTTCCTTTTTTTCCCCTTCTTCAAAGCCATAGTTTCTCTGTACCATTACAGGACGTGTACTATTGCATCAGATTAAACGGGCTCCAGAAGACTTGAGTTCTTCCAGCTGATAGTCTGTCACTTCTAGTTCAGATCTCTGCCCTTCAGACTTACCACCGCGCCCACAATATTTTTCCATATACATGGCAGTAGACTGCTCACTTGCTGTTCAGAGAATTTCAGGTGTCTTCCCTATCTGAACGAGTGCTACCTTACTGTTCCTACCAGTTGTCAGCTGTTACAAACTGGGGATTACCTGTCTTTAAGGCTCCAGATCACTGGGCTTTAATGTAAATCCTGGCAAAATCAAATCTGTTGCCAATTCAGAATTTGAAATTCTTAAGTTCTCACTTGAATGCTACAAACTAGATGACATCTTTGATTTGTGACCGCATCACGTCATTTATAAATCAAACTCAAAAGGTGGAAATCGCCTGTCACTTGCGTTCTCCACCAGCAAGATTAATCCTTAGGAGTTAAAAAGGGATAGTACACAACCATTATCTGCTTTTATAAAACCAATTTGCTAATGTCATTTTTGCTGGTGGATCCAGTTGAACAGCCAGTTTCTAGGCAGGCTGTTCTTCCGTCTCCCCCTCAAGCCATAGAGACCACATACACTTCTCATCCAGAGTAGGGGAACAGTTCAAGTATCCCTTTTTCCAAAGCACATAGTCTTCCCTGGAAAGTAGCTTGCATGTCAACGTCCTAGAGATGATTGCTGTCCCTTTTTGCCTTGAAACTTTTTCAGGCTGTCCTCCCCTGACGTCTGTTGCAATGCACACCAACATGTCAGTGTCTTAGTACATCAACAAATGGGGGTAAACACAATCCTATCCGTTGTGCAGAGAGGCCATGAAGGTGTGACAAGGGGTGATCTTTGTAAACCACTTTCTACAACAGCACATATACTGTTTTACTCGAATGCTCTGGCAGACAGCATCAGAAGGTCTAGTCTGATTTCTCATTAGTTGTTCCTCAATCATTTGTCAGAATGATTTTAGGCATTGAGGGCCACCTGTCACGACCTTCTTGCTTTCCCTCTTAACTATAAATACAGCAGATACCTTTTTCTAATTCCCCCTTTGGGATACTCCCAAGGAATGCTTGGTTTTGCTCTTGGCTCCCCAGGTCTCTCAATGCTTCTGCCAATCTACCACTGATCTCGGGGTGTCTACAAAGCCAGCAAGTTTTCGAGCTCTGTCATCCTCCTTTGTACTTTCTGGACTTGTCTGGAGTGGTCTCTCTCTGCCATTGATTTATAAGACGGTGCAGGCTTGCTTCCCTTCCTCATGACTTTAGCCAGCAGGTCCAGAACCTCTACCTTTCTTTGCTTGTAGTGTTGTTTTTGCATGCTTTTGTAGTTTTTCTCTGAACCTCTGATGAAAACTGGTTCAAGTTAAGTTGTCAATCTCACCTTCATTCGTGCTGGATGGGTTCGAAGCCGACCCTAGGCTCCGACTCTGCCAATACTAAAGCTCGAGAGCTTATTCCACCGGCTTGAGGCTCCCCTATATCCCACAATGCTAGGCGGTAACTACTCAGATCTCGTTTGCCGCTTAGCTGACGAGGTGCTTTCTTCTACCGGCTCTGGCAGGTTAGTGAGTTTTATTGTTAAAAAACTTCAAATTTCTACCCCTATCTTTTTCTATTTAGTTTAGTTTTTATACAGAGTATCCCTTTAGTTTAAATTGGGTCCCCCTTGTGTTTGAATTCCCGTTTTATTCCCTTTTTAACATTTAGGCCTTTGGCCCACTCCCGTTTTTTTCCCTGTCCTTTAGTGTGAGTGGATTTTTATTTGGTTAAAGGGTGTGTCTGTGTTGTGTTGGTGTTTCACCCTTTTTTTGGATGTCTAAAGACTCCAAGGTCTCAGGCTTCAAGAAGTGTGATTCGTGCTGTCAGAAAATGTCTCTGACAGATGGTCACACTTCTTGTGTCTATTGCCTGGGACCTTTGCACCTGCAGGACTCATGTGCTGTTTGCCATGCATTCAGCCCTAGAGTCCTGCAGGAATGCAAAAACAAGCTCATTCTTCGAGGCTTGTTAAAGCCTGAAGGCCCCCCGACCCAGTCTGCGTCGGGGAAGCCTTCTAAGACTTCCAGCTTCAGAGCCGTCTCCTGGGAGCATTAAAGCTGCTTCGACATCGGCTCCGGCTGGAGTCTGTTTCGAAGTCTCATACCGTTACCTCTGCTCCGGCCGGAGTAGAGGTTGTCAAGACTCAGTTGGCTCCGATAGGGTTATCGGAGCCACCTTCAAAGAAGAGGTCTAGGTCCCCTTCCATCAGCTCCATCCACTCGGCTCCGGGATCCCCTCTTCTGTCGGAGCGGAGCCATAGGTCTCATTCCTCTCGGTCCTCCAGGCTGTCCGACCATGACTTACAAAGGGTGGTGAGTAGACTTCTCAAGTCCGAGGCACTGGCCCAAATGCTGCATAGCCCTACTCAACAGTCAGCGGCTATTCCCATCCCTGATTCTATTCCTCCTCTAACTCCTTTGAGTTCGGAGCCGTGGTTGTCGGTGCTTCGGAACCGATACCTTCCCTTTCGGCTCAGTCGTCTGTTCAGATGTTCTTCATTCCACATTGCTGCGGTCCTAACTATTGGGTAGTCCGCTGTCCAGTCAGCCCGAATACCAAAGTATACGGCTGACGTCGGTCAGGGCGCATTAGACTGACGTCAGTACGTCAGGGTACTAATGCGCATGACCGACGTCATATCCTCAGTCTTTTTTGCCGCATGGTCCGATGCAGAAGCAGATGTCCTTCATGGATGCATCTGCAGTCATAACAAGTGGGTTGTCCTGTCGTCAGGCAGCCCTGCAGTCGGCCGGATTCCAAAGTCCGGGTCCGGCTTCGGCTGATGTCGCACTCCTCCCGACGTCATCTCTGTTGGTCTTCGGGTATAAAAGCATCAGCCGACGCCATTTTCCCCAGTCTTTCTTGCCGCGTGGCGCCCGAAGCAGAAGCTGTTCGCAAGTGCGGGTCGGTCGGATCCAGAGATTACTTCTACCGAATACTACTTCGAAGACTTCTAAAGCTAAGTACCCCGTTGGGGACTCTTTCTTGCCTCAGCCGATGTCAGAAAAAGTTAACAATTGTTTAACCTGTGGGAAACAAATACCTCAAAGATTTCCACTCTTACTGTCTGCCTTGCTTAGGCCCAGCCCACGACGTAGCTGCCTGTTCGGCCTGTGCTTCTTTTAACCGACGAACGCTTAGGCGTCGGTCGGAGTTTGCAGAACAGTTTTTCGGTACTGATTTTGCGTACATTATGCCGTCGGATCCTCCGACTACCCCAAAAAGCAAAGATAAAGACCGACACTCGCGGTCCGCGGTTTCGGCGAAACCACGGTAAAGCAAACAGCGAGTGTCTCGGTTTCGGCGAAACCGAGAAAACTGCTCAAAGTACAGCTGAACCTATTCTAACAACTGAGGCCCCTGCTACAACTCTTGAATCGACCTCAGAAATTTTACCCACTACGGTGGTTGACTTATCAGACACCATCCCCTTGGATGTCTCTACCCCAGCACGTGGTGCTACTAGGCCTCCAGCTGCTATGTCCATTAAGGCCTTCGCCAGGGCTAAAGCAGCCAAGACTACTAAATCAGTGCCTGTTAAACCCCCCACTTCCAGGCCCTCTTCTAGTTCTCAAATGCTTTCTTTGGCAGAAGATTTAATTTCCTTAATTAGAGGATCTCAACCTCACCCAGACAGGGCCTCTCAGCCCCCTGAGAAGAGACCTAGGGCAGAGCCCCCTGAGCCAGTTTCTACTGATGATTCTGCTGATGAATCAGACATAACTGATCAGCCTGAGGCTCCTTTCTCCAATTTTGAAGATTCGGATGCTGAAGAATCCATTCCAGCTGCTTCCCCACCAGAAGAATTCTCCTTTGGGGAAACCTTGCATGCCATGCGAGAACAGTTCCAATGGCAGCAACAGGATTTTTCAGACTCCAGAAAAAGACTTAGGACCTTTCTGCACCTCCCACAGCACAGGCCCTTAGCTATACCTCCTGTTCTCTCTGTGGTGGATGATGCTTTCAATGATGTTTGCTCCGCTCCAGATTCTTTACCCCCAGCCCCTGCCAAACCAGACAGATTTTACAGGGTGCCAGATACTCATCACCACCTTTACAAGGCCCCACTTGCAGACCCAGAAACTATATCCCAGGGTCCCAAGGCAGTAGCAGCGACCACAGCTAAAAACCCTATTCCTTCTGAAAGGGAAGCAAGGTCACTAGACAGATGGGGTAAAAGGTCTACACTTCAGCTACTCTCTCAGCTAGAGCTTTAAACTGTCAGTTTCACATGATACAATACCAAGAGTTTATGCTTGATCAGTTAACTAAAAACTAACCACTGATGAATCTCTTGATAAGAAATATGTATTAGAGATGGTAAATAACATACAACAGGTTAGCAACCATTCCTTAAAATGTGGCTATGATGCACTGGAGGCTTCATTTAGATCAGCCATGACAGGCACAGTGATAAGAAGGCATGCATGGCTAAAGGAACAAGCTTTACGGATCATGTTAAAGCTAAGTTGCTAGATGCTCCTATGGACAAGACAAGTCTGTTTGGTACACCTGCCCAGCAGGTTATGAAGAAAATGGAAGAAAAGGCAAAATCTGTTCAAACTGTTAAAGATTTCTTGCAGGTTCAACCCCCAAGGTTTAGCAGGAACTGGCCTGCCAAAATTGGTCCTTTCCTGACTCAACAAAATTTCAAAGGGGTAGAAATAGTCGTCCCAGAGGCAGAAACCAATCCAGAGGAGGTGCCTACAGAGGGCGACAGTGGGAAGGTAACAACAGAGGCACAGACACAGCCACTGCCACTACATCAGCACAACCGCAGTGACTTAATCCTAAATCCGCCTACCAGGGAACAAATAGCAGCCCCTCTAGGCGGAAAGTTAACCTTATTTTCAAAGAACTGGCACTACATAACAAAAGACAAGTGGATTTTACAAACCATAGATCAAGGTTACGGTTTCACTTCCACACTTTACCAGTCAAAAGAGGAATGCCAAATCTACCTCCAAATCAAAAACAGAGGCTCTCGCCAGATAATGGAGTTAGCAAACATGAGAGCTGTGGAAAGAGTGCCAACAGCAGAACAAGGAAAGGGGTTCTACTCCAGACTATTCCTAGTTCCAAGAAAGGAAAAAGTTGGAGACCAATTCTCGACCTGTCCACCTTAAATACATACATCATTGTCCCAAAATTCAAAATGCTGACACTACAGCAACTTCTTCCCATGCTGGGCAAGGAGTCTTGGCTGGTAAATCTAGATCTCAAGGAGGCATACCTGCACGTCCCCATTCGACCAATCTGCAGAAGATACCTCAGATTTCTTGCAGGATCAGAGCACTATCAATTCTCAGCATTGCCCTTTGGCTTATCTACTGCGCCCAGAGTATTCACAAAATGCCTGGCATCAGTAATCGCCCATTGCAGACTACAGGGAATTCAAATTTACCCATACCTGGACGACTGCCTGCTACAAGGGGACAACAAAAGCAAGCTGACAACAGATTTGCAAAGGGTCATTTACTTGCTACAAGGACTGGGATACACAGTCAACTTACAAAAGTCAAGACTGATACCATCCCAAACAAGGACTTTCTTGGGCGGAATTGGACACAGTACAACAAATGGCATTCCTGACTACAGAAAAACAAAAGAACTTCCTCTTTACTTCTTGGCACTAACAAAACTGAACAAGTTAACAGCAAGAAAAGTTCTACAGGCCTTGGGCTTCATGGCATCATGCATAATCTTGGTCCCATTTGCCAGACTACATATGAGGAAACTACAGTGGTACCTAAAGAATTTATGGTCCCAACACAGACACAGTCTAGAAACAGAAATCCCACTAATTCCATGCTTAAAACAGGAGTTCCTATGGTGGGCTCAGGCATGCCAGTCAAACCCAGGCCTACCCTTTCGCAGATGTCAACCAAGCCAGACCATCACAACAGACGCTTCAGACCTAGGATGGGGGGCCCACATGCTGGACAAATGCGTGCAAGGATTGTGGACACAGGATCAACTTCACCTGCACATCAATCTAAAAGAAATGCTGGCAGTAAAAATGGCAATCCAAAATTTCAAACCGTTTCTCAAAGAAGGCCAGTTGATGATAAGGACAGACAACACCACAGTCATGTGGTACATCAACAAACAGGGAGGCACTCATTCATACCCCCTATGCAGAATGACCTTGGAGCTGTGGACCCTGGCACTCAGCTACAACATTCAGTTGCAGGAAATATTTGTACCAGGGAAAGACAATACTCTGGCAGACATATTAAGCAGAACCACTTCGGATGCCCACGAATGGAAGCTGCACCCGGACATCTTCAAGATCATCTCGAAGAAATGGGGAATGCCACAGATAGACCTATTTGCATCACCTCTCAATTGCCAGCTCAAAAAAATTCTGCACAAGGACATTCCACCCACTAGCATGGAAAGTGGACTCACTCTCCTTCAACTGGAAAGGCCTAACAGCATATGCATTCCCACCTCTTCCTTTGATACACAAGGTACTGCTAAAAATAAGGGAAGAACGTCCAAGGATAATCTTGATAGCTCCAAACTGGCCAAGACAACACTGGTACCCACTACTGAAGAGCATGTCTCGGAACAATATGTGGCCAATACCACTGATGCCATTGATGTTAACTCAGAACAACTACAGCATCATACATCCAAACCTAAAAACGCTGCAACTGACTGCATGGAACATCACATAGCAGCAGCTAACCCAGAACTTTCCCAAAGAGTTAAAGACATTATTCTTGAAGCACGCAGACCTTCAACAAGAAAGAACTATGCTGGAAAATGGAAAAGGTTTGTCATTTGGAGTACGGAAAGAGGAAAGGATGTGTCAAACATAGATATGCCTAACATTCTGGAGTATCTGGCCGAACTTCTTCATTCAGGCCTGTCCTACTCCTCCATCAAGATACATGCATCAGCTATTTCAGCAGAATACAGCTTTGATCCACCTGTTTTTTCGCACCCTTTGCTCAGGCAGTTCCTCAGAGGAATCAAGAATGTAAAACCTCCAAGGAAACCACCATTACCAGCTTGGGATTTAAACTTTGTGCTAGAAAAGTTGACACTATCACCCTTTGAACCAGCAGCAACAGCAGACCTACAACACCTGTCATGGAAAACTGCTTTCCTACTGGCAATTACTTCAGCAAGGAGGGTTTCAGAACTACAGGCCTTAATGGCAGTGCAACCCTTCCTAATCTTCCACCAAGATAGAGTGTCCTTGAGGACTAATCCTACATTTATGCCCAAGGTGGTATCCAGAGTGTCTTTAAACCAGGCAATCCACCTACCTACCTTCTTTCCCAACCCACAAAACAGAGGGAAAGAATACTGCATACCTTGGATGTACATAGACAGCTACGCTACTACTTGGACAGAACAAAAAATAGCAGAAAGACTGACCAACTCTTTGTAGCCTATGCAACAGGAAGGGAAGGAAAAGCTATTTCCAAACAGACAATCTCCAAATGGATAGGAAATTGCATACGATACTGTTACTCCTTCCATGGAAAACCAATTCCACAGAACATAAGACCTCATTCTACAAGGGCAACAGCCACTACCACAGCCTTCTTACGAGGAGTGGCAACCAAAGACATTATTGAGGCGGCTACTTGGACCTCCGTGCATACATTTGCCAAGCATTATAATTTGCCTCTTTATTCCAGATCCCGAGCAGGGTTTGCCACTGCTGTACTGCAAGGGATCCTAAACACACCATAATCTACTTTTATCCTCCTCCCCTAGTTGGCTATGGTATTCTACCCACTTGTTATGACTGCAGATGCATCCATGAAGGACATAGTACAGTTTTGTACCTACCATAAATGTAGATGTCCGAACTGGATAGCATCTGCAGTCAGGATTACCCTCCCTCCTTCCCCTCTGTGGTACTCCTAGGGTGTTTACCCTCCTAATAGCTAGCTTTTGGGGGGGGGAGTCTTTTATGGTGTATTTGTTTGTATATATGTACACATATGCTTATTGCTGTGTTTACCTCTATCTATTTGGAAACATTGGCATCTATCCAAATTTTTAGCCTGCAAGAGGGCTACTGGCATCTGGGGCAAGAAACACTGAGGAAAATGGCGTCGGCTGATGCTTTTATACCCGAAGACCAACAGAGATGACGTCGGGAGGAGTGCGACATCAGCGAAGCGGACCGGACTTTGGAATCCGGCCGACTGCAGGGCTGCCTGACGACAGGACAACCCACTTGTTATGACTGCAGATGCTATCCAGTTCGGACATCTACATTTATGGTAGGTACAAAACTGTACTTTTTGCGAGTGCAGGTTGGCGTTCTGAAATTTTCTGAAGTCGGAGTTTCAGACCGAATCAAAGTTGGCTAAGTACCCCGTTGGGGAACATTTTGGTTTTTTCTTGCCTCAGTATTTAACCGGATGTCAGAAAAAGTGTATACTTCTTCCACTTTAGCCATGAGGGCGTTGAATTGTCAGTTTCACATGCTAAAATATCAAAATTATCTCCTTTCACAATTGAAATCTAAGGTGGATGCTTTGGCGGAAGGTATTGAGTGTAAAGAGTTGCTGGATTTAGTTCATGTGTCTGAACAAGTGGGTAAGCATTCTTTGCAATGTGGTTTTGATGCTGTACAGGCCTCCTCGAGGGTGGCTGCCACTAGTTCTGTTCTTCGCAGGCATGCCTGATTGAGGGATCAGAATTTAGCTGAGCATGTTAAGACAAGGATTTTGGATGCTCCTTTACAGTCTGATGTGTTGTTTGGTTCGCCTGTGGAAGCAGTTTTAAAGAAAATGGAGGACAAAGCTAAGTCTATGCAAACTGTTAAAGATTTTTTGCAGGTGCAGCCACCGAAGTTTAGTAGAAATTGGCCTACTAAGGGATGGACATATCCTGCTTATGATTCCCAGTCTAGGGGTAGGTCTAGACGTGGTAGGGGCAGAGCTCAAGGTTCTTTTAGGCCTAGAACAGGGAGTTCACCTGCTCAGACTTATGGTGAGGGCAGGGGTCAGTCCTTTCGTAAACAGACCCAATGACCTACCTTTTCAGCTGCCAGTAGATTCTCGTCTGGCAGCTCCTTTGGGAGGAAGACGGTCTCTTTTCAAAGAAAATTGGGATTTAATTACTCAAGACAGATGGGTGTTGGATATCATTCACCACGGTTACAGGTTTTATTTCCATACCTTGCCCCCTTTCAAAGGCATGCCAGACGTTCCTCCTCCACAAAGGAAAGAGGCTCACAAGCAAATTTCTCTGTTACTCCAAATAGGGGCCATTCAGCCAGTCCCTGTATCAGAAAGGGGCCTAGGATTTTCGCCTGTTCCTAGTACCAAAGAAGGGGAACACGTGGAGACCAATTTTGGATTTATCTATCCTCAACACTTATCTGGACATTCCCAAGTTCAAGATGTTGACGTTACAACAGCTTTTACCTCTGCTGGGCAAAGATCACTGGATGGTAACTTTAGATCTCAAGGAAGCTTACCTTCATGTGCCTATAAGACTAAGTTGCAGGAAGTATCTGCGTTTTCGAGCTGGAAATTCTCATTATCAGTTCTCTGCATTGCCCTTTGGCTTATCTACTGCGCCCAGAGTATTCACAAAAGTTCTGGCTCCAGTGATAGCTTATTTCAGGCTAAAAGGAATTCAAATCTATCCTTACTTGGACGACTGCCTGATTCTGGCTCAAGAAAAGGAAGACCTTCTACAGCATCTGGAATATGTTATAGCAGTGCTAAGATGCCTAGGGTATTCTGTGAACGAAATAAAGTCCAGTCTAGTACCCTCTCAAGACATGTGCTTTCTGAGTGTGAGACTGAATACAGCAGCCCAGATGGCCTTTTTAACCCCGGACAAACAAAAGAGTCTATCACTTTACTTTCATCAACTATCTCATCAGTCCGTGCTGACTGCAAGGACAGTCCTTCAAGCATTAGGGTTCATGGCATCTTGTATTCTGGTGCTTCCCAATGCCAAACTGCATATGAGGAAGCTACAATGGTATCTCAAAATGTATGGACACAGCACTGCCAGGATTTGGACACTGTCATTCAAATAATACCTTGCCTTCAAGAAGAATTTTTGTGGTGGGCTCAGGAATGTCACCTAAACAAGGGACTCTCTGTGACCCGGCCAGAGGCGAGTCAGATTTTAACGACAGATGCCTCGGACATTGCTTGGGAGCTCATCTAAATGGAAAGTGGATACAAGACAAGTGGCCTGCCAGACTACAGCATCTACATATCAACATGAAGGAGATGTTAGCAGTCCAGTTTGCATTAATGGCTTTCAAGGAGTTACTTCTTCCAGGGCAGGTGTTGATTCTAACAGACAACACAACTGTCATGTGGTACATCAACAAACAAGGGGAACACATTCTTATCCTCTATGCAGGCAAGCAATGATTTTATGGGAGACTGCTCAGCTTGCAACTAACTCTTCAGGCAAGGTTTCTGCGAGCACAGAACTCCTTAGCAGATGTGTTAAGCAGACAAATCATGGATCCCCACAGTGGAAACTGGATCTTCATGTATTTCAGACATTGACAGTGTCATGGGGAACTCCAGACATAGATCTGTTCGCTTCTCCACTAAACCACCAGCTGCCAAAGTTTTGCACAAAGGGTTTCATCACACAGCTTGGAAAGTGGATGCTCTTTCTTTCAGTTGGAAAAATCTTCATGTGTATGCCTTTCCACCTCTGCCTCTTCTTCCAAAGGTGCTCTTAAAGGTCAGACAAGACAAGCCAAGGATGATTTTAATAGCTCCAGATTGGCCTCGGCAACACTGGTACCCACTACTAAGGAGTCTGGTAAGGAAGCCTCCATGGCCTTTACCTTTGATTCCACATCTGTTATCTCAGAAGGACGGTCATCTGCTCAATGTCAAGCTTCACTCTCTTCATCTAACAGCCTGGCATATTCTGTGTTGAAACACAGCAGGTCTCAACTTCCTCAACAAGTTTTAAATGTGATTATGGAAGCTAGAAGACCTAGTACAAGGAAAGTGTACATGAAAAATGGAAGAGATTTTTATTTTGGAGTACAGCAAAGAATTTGGAGATTTCTGAGCCTAATTTGAGTGTGGCTCTTCAATATCTTACTGAGTTATTGGACAAAGGTTTGTCCTTCTCTTCCATTAAGATTCATGCTGCAGCAATTTCAGCTCACTATGATTGTGACCCACCATTGTTTTCGCATCCTTTGTTCAAGCAGTTTCTTAGAGGGGCAAAGAATATAAGACCCCACGTAGAGCTCCTACTCCTGCTTGGGATCTCAATTTTGTGTTGGAAAAACTTACTCTACAACCTTTTGAGCCTGCGGCTACTGCTGAATTGAAATACTTGTCATGGAAGACTGCTTTTCTGTTGGCTATTACTTCTGCAAGAAGGGTGTCTGAGTTGCAGGCCCTTATGGCAGTAGAGCCCTTTCTGATTTTCCATAAGGATAGGGTATCATTACGTACTAATCCTTCCTTTATGCCTAAAGTGGTTTCTAGTGTGGCTTTAAACCAAACTATTCATTTGCCTACTTTTTATGCAGACCCCCAAAATAAAGGTGAAAGAGTTTGCACACTTTAGATGTACACAGGCAATTGCGTTATTATTTAAGCAGGACTAAGGATTTTAGGCAGTCTCAGCAGTTGTTTGTTTCTTTTGCTTTGAGTTCGCAGGGCAAGCCTGTGTCAAAACAAACTATTTCTAGGTGGATTGGGTTTTGCATTGCATTTTGTTATTCCCATCATGGCAAGGAGATTCCAGCTGGGATTAGGCCTCATTCCACTAGGGCTACTGCCACTTCAACAGCATTCCTAAGGGGGATGGCAACTAAGGATATTTTGGAGGCAGCTACTTGGAGTTCAGTGCATACTTTCTCTAAGCATTATCACCTTCCTCTCTACTCTAAGTCTAGGGCTGGTTTTGCCACAGCTATTTTGCAAGGCATGTTGTCAGCTCCTGCTTCTTTATGATTTGCCAGCCTCCCTTACCTCTGCTTTGGGATTCTACCCAATAGTTAGGACTGCAGCAATGTGGAATGAAGAACATAGTACAGTTTTGTACCTACCATAAATGTAGATGTTCGAGGATCCACATTGCTGCAGTCCAATACCCTCCCTCCTTCCCCTCTGTGTTTAGGGGTGGTTGTGTAGGTGAGGTTATATGCTGATAATTTTGTATATATTGTACATATTTTTGGTGCAGGTATATTGGGGCCTTGTCTTTTTAGGGTCTTCTGACATCTGGGGCAAGAAAAGACTGAGGATATGACGTCGGTCATGCGCATTAGTACCCTGACGTACTGACGTCAGTCTAATGCGCCCTGACCGGCGTCAGCCGTATACTTTGGTATTCGGGCCGACTGGACAGCGGACTACCCAATAGTTAGGACTGCAGCAATGTGGATCCTCGAACATCTACATTTATGGTAGGTACAAAACTGTACTTTTTTCTCCTTGGAGGGATCTCGGCGCCGAGCTTCCCTAGTCGGCTCCGAGGGGGCGAGTGGCATCGGACCCTTGTCTGACCCCGTTCTCCCTCTTGGGGCGTCGGCGCTGGTGAGTTCGGCTCCAACATCGGCCTCTGAGCCGTCCCTGTCGGTGCCGAGGGGGGTCCTTGTCTCCTCGGAGCGGGGACCTCCGGCCTTGGCTGATAGGGGCGCCTTCGAGGTCATGCGGAGCGTGCTAGACCCAGTGTCTACCCCACAGTCGGCTCGGTCAGCTCCTCCCTCTTCAGTGCCTGCGGTGGTTTCTACCCACCCCCTTGTAACAGACCGTAGAGAGCCAGCTCCACAGGTTTCCCCATTGGGAATATCCTCCTCTTCCGAGGCATCTCCTGATTCGGTAGGAGAACCCACTCGGAAGAGACAGTGCAAGAGGAAGCACATTGACTCCCCTGAGTCTATCACCTCTGACACCAACTTGGAGGAATCTGAAGGTTCCCCTCGGTCCCCCTCTGAGGATGTCTCTTTTGCTGACATCCTTGAAATTCTGAAACAGAGGGGGAACTGGCCCGCCCTTAACCCTTCAGATGACTAGTTGGTTTACCTTGAGGCGTTTGGCTCTCGCCCTTCCACCTCCTGGGTGTCCCCTCCCTTTGACCCCCTTATGGAAGTGGTGGCAAGGAAGGCTTGGACGGCCCCTGATTCAGTGGAACCTACCCCAAGGAGGCCGTCAAAATTTATTACTGCCCCTAAAGAGAAAGTTTCTATCTAAAGATGTCTCTGTTGATGCCATGGTGGTGGCCGCAGCCACTAAGAAGGAGTTAGCCGATCCTTCGGTACCTGTCCATCCTCCTAATAAGGAGTCTAGGACCATGGACAGGGACGGTAAGCGGATGTTTTCATCAGCGACCTTTTCCATGCGGTCGCTGAACTACTTGTGTCACTTCACCCGTCTCCAGAGGGATTTGCTCAAGGATATGTGTGAGGCCATGCAGGATCCAACAGCTGAGGGGTTCCAAGACGAAATGAACTCCCAGTTGGCAACCCTGAATTCGATTGTCAACTCCTTCATGCGGCTTATCTCATATGCAGCTGATGGGGCGAGTTGGGCCGCAGGCACAGGTGTAGCTTTACGACGTCACGCCTGGATGCGGCTTTGCAATTTTGCGGACCCTTTCAAGGCGTCCTTCACCAATTCCCCCTTTGGCTCAACGTTGTTTGGACCTCAGGTGAAGGATACATGGACTAGGTGCAAGCAGGAAGGTAAGACTCTCTGCCGTGGGAGTCCGTTTTTCTACCCCTTCTAGACCTTATCCAAAAGGTCAGAGGGGAGGAAAAATGTGGTTCCGCAAACCACAGGGAGTCTCATCTGACGCACAAGGTCGATTCCCCTCTAGAGGCAGAGGGGGGATTAACAATAGACGCCGCCCTATGGGCAGAGGTGGTCTGCAAAACCAGGGTAGCAGAGAATCTTTCTCTGATAAACCCTTTCAGCATCCCTGAGGAACTTGCCCGGCTGTCCACCTTCGGAGGCAGTCGGGGGAAGATTATCACTGTACCCAAAAGCCTGGCTTTCCCTCACTCAAGACAAATGGGTACAGTCATTCATATCAGAGGGTTACAAAATTCCCTTTATTCACATCCCATCCCAACCCAAGGGATCCCTTCCAGACGTTCCACCCAGTCTAAGGGAACAAGTAGCATTAGAAATATCAAAGCTGCTGTCAAAAAGTGCTATCCAACCAGTCCCAGCAGACCAGCAAGGATCCGGAATCTACTCCAAATTCTTTTTGGTACCAAAAAAAAAACGGGACTGGAGACCAATACTGGATCTCAGCAAGTTAAACAATTATATCAAAAAAACAAAATTCCGGATGGTCACGCTACAGTCCATTCTACCCTTCTTGGGTCAGGACAATTGGATGTGCTCGATAGACCTTCAGGATGCGTACTACCTTATCAAAATGCAGAGACGCTCCAAGAGGTTTCTCTGGTTCAGGCTGGGAGCCAGTCACTACCAGTTCAGAGCCCTGCCCTTTGGTCTCACTACAGTCCCCCGAGTGTTTACCAAATGCATGGCAGGTGGTCGCGGCTCACTTGAGACGTCAAGGATTCCAGGTGTTTCCATATTTGGATGACTGGCTCCTTACCGCCACCACCAGACATCAACTGCTTCTATCCAGAGACTTCATCATCCAAACTTGCCAAGCTCTAGGCATTTCAATAAATTTCGAAAAATCTGCCTCGTCGCCTTGTCAATCTATTACCTTTATAGGCGCCACCTTAGACACAGTCCATCTTTCCGCCAGACTTACAGAGCAAAGAGTATCAGATATCCGCAAACAAGTTTACCTTCTACTTCAGTGCAACAAGGTCAAAGCCAGGGTAGTCTTGAAGGTATTAGGACTCATGGCAGCTACTATTACACTTCTCCCCTTAGCTCGTTTTCACATGCGGATCCTCCAGTGGATGCTGTTTACTCAATGGTCCTTCCAACAGCTCCCGATGTCTTACATCATCCTACTAACTCAATCATGCAAGAATCACCTGTCTTGGTGGATCACATCACCTCAAGTTCTCCAGGGCAGACCCTTCACCCCCCCCCCAATCGCCACGGTGACAACGGACGCCTCCTTGATCGGGCGGGTGGGGCATTATCAGGGCAGGACAGTCCAGGGCACGTGGCAACCTTTCGAGTGCCAATTGCACATAAATGTCTTGGAGATGAGCAGTGCTTTTAGCGTTGCAAGCCCTTCAGGACTCTTCCCACAGGGACTAATGCAATTCAGACGGACAACATGTCCGTAGTGTGGTACATCAACAAACAGGGTAGAACCAAGTCCTACCCCTTATGTCGAGAGGCACTCGGACTTTGGCAGTGGGCGATTTCTTATCAGCGTTTTCTGATAGAAACGCACATTCCCGGGAAGTCCAACGTGATTGCGGACAAGTTGAGCAGGGCTATTCTCATGCCTCACGAGTGGTCTCTAAAAAAAAAAAAAAAAAAATCAGCGTTGGAAGAAGTCTTTCAAAGATGGGGCCGGCCTTGCTGCGATCTTATTGCTACTCCCCAAAACAACAAATGTCACTACTTCTTCACTCTCTTCCCGTTACCAGGCCATCCCACCAGAGACGCTCTAGTCCACGATTGGCCCCGGGGACTTCTGTATGCTCCCCCCCCCCCCCCTTTCCACTGATATCTCAATTAATTCAGAAAGCTATCGCCTTGAGAGTCACCATGATCCTCATTGCCCCTTACTGGCCTCGACAGATATGGTTTCCGTTCCTCCATCATTACCTGTTGGAGCAGCCTTGGCATCTGGACCCGGTGCCAGATCTTTTGACCCACCAGTCGGGCCAGTTGCACCACTCACTTCAATCTCTCAACCTCACAGCATGGTTTCTCCGATTCCTACCCTAGCCAGGCTTCCCTTAATCTCTCATTCGGTCTGTAACATCCTGATAGCCTCTCAAGTATTTTACCAGGAGGATTTATAATAGTAAGTGGAAACGTTTTTCCTTCTGGGCAGCATCAAAAAATATAGACCCCCTTCACTGCACCTTTCCAGTCTATCCTAGACTTTCTAGCAGAGCTCTTTCATTTAGGCTCTTCCTCATCTACCATTAGAGTACAACTAGCTGCTATATTTAACTTTCATGTAGGTGTCTCGGACTCCAGTATCCTGTTTCATAAACTCTGCAAAGCCTTTTTAAGAGGTGTTTTTCTGCTCAAGCCCCCAATCAAAGATTCCCACCTCAATGGGACTTGAATTTGGTCTTAGCATCCTTGATTCTTCCCCCCTTCGAACAAGCGGCTTCATGCCCTCTTAAGTTGCTCTCATGGAAAACACTTTTTCTAGTAGCCATAACATCAGCTAGAAGGTTATCTGAACTTCATGCTCTTTGCAGTCGTCCTCCTTACTTAGTTTTCCATAAAGACAGGGTGTCCCTCCGGA
Source organism: Protopterus annectens (assembly GCF_019279795.1). NCBI lineage: Eukaryota > Metazoa > Chordata > Ceratodontiformes > Protopteridae > Protopterus > Protopterus annectens. The sequence continues at coordinate 1,423,370,505 of NC_056725.1, forward strand.
CTAATCTGTCCTTCCTGCCTAAGGTTTCCTCCTGAGGCCTACCTAAACCAGACTATTGATCTCCCCGTCTTCTTCCCGGATTATTCCAACAGGTCGGAACAAAAGTTACATTTTCTAGATGTTCACCGCCAACTTGGATATTAGACAGGACTAAACAGTTCAGGAAATCAGCTTTTCCTGTCTTATGCAGAAGGGAAATTGGGCCTTCCAGTTACTAAAGTGTCCCTTTCAAGATGGCTTACATCTATAATTACCTTCATCTATGAAATCAGACATCAAAAACTGCCTTCAAGACCTAGAGCTCATTCAACTAGGGCATTAGCTACATCTGTAGCTTTTCAGGACAGGCTACCAATAGATTCCATTTGTGCAGCAGCCACATGGGCTTCTCCTCATACCTTTATTTTGCATTACAAATTGGATATGGCCTCCAGAAACCGTGCCAACTTTGGTTCCACTGTTCTCAAGAGTCTGTTCCGATAGGCCACCTGGGGTAAGGTGCTAGGGACGCGGTCCCATCCAGCAAGAATGAAGGCGAGATTGACAACTTAACATTAAGAAGTTATGTACCTACCATAACGTTCCATGTTAGTTGTCTTCTGCTTCTTTCTTAAGGTCCCTCCTTCCCCCTAGCCTGGACAGACCGATAGGAATATTTGGGATCTTCTATTGGGATTTTTTCCTTCCCACATGATGTTCATCGTGCATACAGCTGCAGTCATAACAGATGGGTCCCCGGTCGGCCGAATTCCAAAGTCTAGGTCCGGCGTCTGTTGTTGTCGCTTTCTTTCCTGACGTCAGTGCGACAGGGGTATATAAGACACAGCCGATGCCATTTTCTTCAGTTTTTTTTGCCGCGCGGTGCCTGAAGCAGAAGCAGTTCGCAAGTGCCGGTCGGCCAGCTCCTGAAATTACAAAAATTTGGAAACCGAAGTCTTCTTTAAAGCTAAGTACCCCGTTGGGGAAACTTTTCTTGCCTCAGACCGATGTCAGACAAGTTAACAATTGTATTTCTTGTGGGAAGCAAATACCGCATAAGGATTTCCATTCCCTCTGTATACCTTGTTTAGGCCCAGACCACGACGTCTCGGGCTGTCGCTTTTGTGCTACTTTCAATAAACGCACGATTAAGCGTCGGGCGGAGTTCGCCCAGCACTTTTTTGGTAAAGCTTTTAATTATAAAATGTCGTCGGAGACTCCGACTACCGGTTTTTCCAAAAAATGCAAGGACAAAGACCGACACGCGAGGTCCGCGGTCTCCACAGACACCACGCCAAAACCAGCTACACGTGCTCCGGTTCTCAGCGAGGCACCTACGTAGCCCCTGACTACCGACGACACTTCTCTGGCGGTGTCTTCTGTAACCGAGACCGCAGGTCCCTCGGCCCATACCCTGACTACAGCTACCGAAGCCACTGTGAGTGTTGAGCCTCTTAATGTGGACAGGTCCACTTCCACCCATGGTCTATTCAGACCTTCTTCCTTTTCCATAAAGGCCTTTACTAAGTCTAAATCAGCCATGCATTCCAAGAGGCCTGTTGCACAGGGCCCATCCCCAGGCCCCATGCCTAAAAAGCAGATGCTCAAAATGGCTGAGGATTTAATTACTCTTATCGGGTTCCCAACCCCCGCCGGACAAGAGACGCAGAGTGGAGGAAGATTCTTCCTCTTCTGACCAGGGCTCCATTATTTCAGAACATTCTGATGAAGAGGAACATTCGTACTCCCCTTTTGAAGATTCTGATGCAGAGCAGTCCATCCCTTCTGTATCCCCCCCCCCCCCCCAGAGGACTTTTCTTTCGGGGAAACCTTGCTTACCTTGAGGGAACACTTCCATTGAGAAGGCCAAGATTTTTCAGATTCCAAGAAAAGGCTTAGGGAATTTCTTTTGCTACCTCAGCACAGACCTCTGGCGACACTCCTGTCTTGGACATTCTTGATGATGTTTATTCGGAGTCTTGCTTTAATCCGGATTCCCTGCCCTCCTGCCCCAGTCAAGCCTGATAGGTACTACAGAGTTCCTAACTCGCACCAATTTCTTTACAAAAGCCATAATGCTGACCCAGAAACCATTTCTCAAGGCCCCAAGGGAATGAAGGCCTCTACTGCTAAGAATCCATTACCTTCCGAGAGAGTCTAGATCCTTAGAAAGGTGGGGAAAAAAGGTATATACCTCGGCCACCCTAGCCATGAGGGCCTTAAATTGTCCGTTCCATATGCTTAAATACCAGCAGTTTCTGTTATCACAATTAAAGAATAAAATGTCACAACCTGAACAACCACATTTGAAGGAGGTGCAGGATATGATTCATAGTGCAGAACAAGTGGGTAAACACACCTTAGAATGTGGCTATGATGCTCTAGAGGCCTCAAGTAGAGCTGCTGTTACAGGATCAGTCATTCATAGACATGCCTGGCTTAGGGAACAAACCTTGCCTGATCATGTTAAGGCTAAACTACTAGATGCTCCTTTACAAAAGGATGTATTATTTGGTACTAATGCTGAGGAGATACTACGGAAAATGGGAAGAAAAAGCTAAATCTATGCAAACTGTCAAAGCTTTTCTACAGGTACAACCACCTCGTTTTAGCAAAAATTGGCCTTCAAAAAAACTGGTCCTGTCCAGCCATGGACAAGCCCCAAAGAGGTAGATACAGGCGCACAAGGGGCAGAGGACAATCTCAAGGATCATATAGAGGCAGACAGTGGCAATCTCCAGCACCAAGAGGTGGCGAAGACAGTGCACAACAATACAGGAAACAAACCCAATGACTTCCCCTTTGCATGCCAAGCAAGGGTCAGGTGGTAGCACCCTTGGGAGGAAAGCTGGCATTATTTTCAAAAAAATTGGCATATTGTCACAAAAGACAAATGGATCCTGGACATTATAAACAGAGGCTACAGATTTCATTTTCACGCTCTTCCAAAAATGAGGCATGCCGATCCTGCCACACAATCAAAGGGCAGAGGCTCAAATACAAATTTCAAAGCTCATGGACATGAAAGCTATTCAAGAGGTACCTACTCACGAGCAAGGTCAAGGTTTTTATTCCAGACTATTCCTGGTACCAAGGAAGGGAACCGACTGGAGACCCATTTTGGACTAATCCATCCTAAACACATTCCTACTCGTACCAAAGTTCAAGATGCTCACCTTACAGCAGTTTCTTCCCATGCTGGGCAAGGAGTCTTGGCTGGTAACATTGGACCTCAAGGAGGCATACCTGCATGTCCCAATCAGACAAAGCTGCAGAAGATACCTCAGATTTCTTGCAGGTTCAATCCGCTATCAATTCTCTGCATTGCCCTTTGGCTTATCTACTGCGCCCAGAGTATTCACGAAATGCCTGGCATCAGTAATTGCCTACTGCAGACTTCAAGGGATACAAATTTACCCTTATTTGGACGATTGCCTGATCCAAGCGGACAGCAAACACATACTTCTGGAACATCTGGCTTATGTAACACTGTTATTGCATTCTCTGGGATACACAGTCAACAAAGAGAAATCCAGGCTAACACCATCTCAGAAAATAATTTTCCTGGGTGCCAACCTGGACACAAACACCCAGATGGCCTGTCTTACGCCAGAAAAACAGGGGCAACTAACTCAGTACTTCAAAATGCTAGCAATTTGTACCAGGCTAACTGCAAGGAAAATCCTGCAGGCTCTGGGCTTAATGGCATCTTGCATTCTTCTAATCCCATGTGTGCAAAGTTGCATATGAGGAAACTTCAATGGTACCTAAAAAAAACCTATGGTCTCAACACAGCCACAGTTTGGAAACAATATTACCACTAATTCCATGCTTGCAAAAAGAATTTCTATGGTGGGCCCAAGCATGCCAAACAAACACAAGTCTACCATTCTGCAAGCCTCAAGCAAATCAAGTCATCACAACAGACGCCTCAGACTACGCCTGGGGGGCACACGTGACAGACAGGTGCATTCAGGGCAAATGGTCCCAAAAGGAAAAGCACCTTCACATCAATCAAAAAGAAATGCTAGCAGTGATAAATGCAATTACAGCTTTCAAGGACCTCCTGCATACAGGGCAATTATTGATAAGAACAGACAACACCACAGTAATGTGGTACATAAACAAACAAGGAGGAACACATTCATACCCCCTGTGCAGGCTGGCCATGTCACTTTGGAACATGGCTCTGGAATGGCAAATCGAGCTCCAAGCACGGTACCTGCCAGGTTTGGAAAACACACTGGCAGACAATCTAAGCAGAAATATGACCCGCACGAATGGAAGTTGCATCCTCAAGTGTTTTAAGGTAATCCAAGCGTGGGGAACGCCAGACATAGATCTCTTTGCCTCCCACAAGAATCATCAATTGGCAAAATTCTGCTCAAGGACACTTCATCCAAAGGCCTGGAGAGTGGACGCCCTTTCCTTCAGTTGGGCAGCAAGGACAGTTTACGCCTTCCCACCTTTGCCTCTACTGCCCAAGGTGCTCTTGAAAGCAAGAGCAGACAGACCAAAGATGATACTGATTGCTCCAGACTGGCCAAGACAACACTGGTACCCACTCCTGAGGAGTCTAACACATTCTCCTCCCTGGACCCCTACCTCTAATGCCTCTTCTCCTGACTCAGCACAGCTACAAAACTCTTCACAGTCAGCTGCAAACACTCAATCTGGCTGCATGGAAATTTCCTTAACACCACAACAGACCCTACTCTCCAAGGAGGTGCAGGATGTTATTTTGGAGGCCAGAAGGCCATCTACTAGAAAAGCTTACTCCGCAAAATGGAAACTGTTTTGCGCTTGGAATGAGAAAAAGGGCCAGGATCCTAGAAAACTGAATTTGCCTCCGATATTACAGTATCTAGCTGAGCTGTTGAACAGTGGACTTTCATTTTCCTCCTCCAAAATCCATGCCTCAGCCATTTCTGCAGAATACAACACTGATCCACCCTTATTCTCTCACCCACTCTTAAGGCAGTTACTCAGAGGGGCTAAGAATATAAGACCCCAAGGAAACAACCAGTACCAGCCTGGGATCTTAATTACATTCTAGAAAAATTAACATTGCCTCCCTTTGAACCAGCTGCCTCAACAGATTTACAATATTGTCCTGGAAAACCGCTTTCCTTCTGGCTATTACCTCAGCTCGTAGGGTCTCGGAACTGCAAGCCCTCATAGCTGTGCAGCCCTTTCTCATCTTCCATCAGGACAGGGTTTCCCTACGAACCAACCTGTCATTTATGCCTAAGGTAGTATCCAGGGTAGCTTTAAATCAGGCCATACACTTACCTACCTTTTACCCCAATCCTCAAAACAAAGGGGAAAGGCTGCTACATTCCTTAGACATCCATAGACAGCTACGTTACTATTTGGACAGAACAAAGCCTTTCAGGAAATCAGAACAACTTTGTGTCCTATGCTGTAGGAGCTCAAGGGAAGCCAATTTCCAAACAGACAATTTCAAAATGGATAGGCCACTGCATACGGTTTTGTTACTCCTTTCATGGCAAATCTGTACCTACAGGCATCAGATCCCACTCCACAAGGTCCACAGCTACCTCTGCAGCCTTCCTCAGAGGAGTCCCTACCAAAGATATTTTGGAGGCAGCCACTTGGAGTTCTGTGCATACCTTCACTAAACACTACCACCTACCTTTATACTCCAAAACTAGAGCAGGCTTTGCCACTGCTGTGTTGCAGGGCATTCTGGCTCCTCCCAGTTCCACCTAGTGCCTACCACCCTGTGCTTAGCTTTGGGATTCTACCCATCTGTTATGACGGCAGCTGTATGCACGATGAACATAGTACAGTTTTGTACGTACCATAAATGTAGATGTTAGAGTGCTAATACAGCTGCAGTCCAGGTTTCCCTCCCTCCTACCCCTCTGGGTACAGACCTAGTGGCTAACTCCTCATCTTACAACCTGATTGGGTTATCCTCTATGGTGTATTTGCTTGCAACTACTGATTTTTGATTATTTTGCATTGCATGATTATATATATAATTTATATATATATATATTTTGCCTTTCTTCTGGGGGCACCTGACATCTGGGGCAAGAAAGACTGAAGAAAATGGCGTCGGCTGTGTCTTGTATACCCCTGTCGCACTGACTTCAGGAAAGAAAGCGACAACAACCGACACCGGACCTAGACTTTGGAATTCGGCTGACCGAGGACCCGCCTGACGGCAGGAGAACCCATCTGTTATGACTGCAGCTGTATTAGCACTCTAACATCTACATTTATGGTAGGTACAAAACTGTACTTTCTACCACCTCTATTCTCCCTTTTTATGTTTGTGGTAGTTTACCTACAGTTTTATATATAGAGGTGGGTTCTTTTTCTCTTCTCCATTCTATGGAGACCAGAACTGCTTGGTTTTAGCTACCAAACGAGATCTGAGTAGTTACCGCCTAGCATTGTGAGATATAGGGGAGCCTCAAGCCGGTGGAATAAGCTCTCGAGCTTTAGTATTGGCTGAGTCGGAGCCAAGGGTCTGTTCCGAACCCATCCAACAAGAAAGAAGGCGAGAAGAAGACAACTAACATGGAACGTTATGGTAGGTACATAACTACTTATTTTCACCCATTCGGCCTATCTGGGTAAACAAATGTCAAATTAATAAATTAAATAAGTAAATTAAATTACCTATTTGGGTTTCTTTCTCGAACATCAGTCCTCTCTCAGCTGCTATTCTTCCTCTTTTCTGGCTAGTCTTTTTAAGGAGAGGGCAAGTTTTTCCCTACTCAACTAAACAAGTCCTACCTTTATGCCATGTAGCCACAAAATCAATTCAGCTGTCTGCTTTCCAAGTAATTGCAATAAAGGTGAATACTTTCCAAAAAAAAAAAAAAGTTCAGAGAATCGGATTAATTATTTGTCTCCTTTCACCCATTTGTTTAGGTTAAGCAGGGTCCAGTCCCACTACCTGAATGGATTATAGATGGTATTTCTATTTATTCATTAAAAGATTTGCAATTGCCTCGTCCTCCCAAAGCACACTACTAGATCAATGGCCATTTCATCGGCCTTCTCCACGAGAACTTTCTTTCATAGTGAAAAATAAGAATAGATATTCTTGGTAGTCGGTATTTATCATCCCTTCTGAATTGTCATTTGTTTATTTTTTTTATGAGGCCAACCGTACAGAAAATCTGATCAGCTGTTTTTCCCTTTCCTACTACCTGCTTGGGTTAAACCGTCCCATATGTAATCCTGGATAGTTAGACTACTGACTGTATTTTGCTGATTCTTTTGCAAAGTGGATTAGAGTTGCCTTGTTATCCTACAGCCTTTCTTTCAATTCTGTGACTACCTTAACCCTTCTACCTCTGTTTTCGTTCGTCTCTCGTGCAGTGATTTGTTTGTATACTATACTTTTGTGACTCGTTACAAACTGGGTATTGTCTCCAGAAACGAGCCTTTCTTTGGTTTGATGATGCTCCGGTATATCCTTCCTTGAAGGCCTCCCAGGGATTATGTAGCTGAGGATTCGACCCATCAGTTAGGAAGAATCAGAAGGACAATATCATATTAGGAGTAATGTACTTATTATAACTGGTGTATGTGTTGTCCATTCTTTTTCTTTCTCACTTTCCCTCCAGCCATCCCCTGGCCTTTTATTTTCTAGAAGGATATTGGACATTACTGGAACTTTGAGTCTATGGTTTTAGTCAAAATTCTTTCTGTCCTGTTTCTATAAACCAGTAGATATAGGTAGCAAACTCCAATCTGAGGAGTTAGTAGTGTGGTGCATTATGGGAAGCTCAAGATTAGGATCTGAAATCTGGAAAATGCTGATCTGAGGATCGGATCCCTGACCCATCAGTGAGGAAAAATGAGAATGGACAACACGTATATCTCGATGTCCTTCATGGATGCATCTGCAGTCATAACAAGTGGGTTGTCCTGTCGTCAGGCAGCCCTGCAGTCGGCCGGATTCCAAAGTCCGGGTCCGGCTTCGGCTGATGTCGCACTCCTCCCGACGTCATCTCTGTTGGTCTTCGGGTATAAAAGCATCAGCCGACGCCATTTTCCTCAGTCTTTCTTGCCGCGTGGCGCCCGAAGCAGAAGCTGTTCGCAAGTGCCGGTCGGTCGGATCCAGAGATTACTTCTACCGAATACTACTTCGAAGACTTCTAAAGCTAAGTACCCCGTTGGGGACTCTTTCTTGCCTCAGCCGATGTCAGAAAAAGTTAACAATTGTTTAACCTGTGGGAAACAAATACCTCATAAAGATTTCCACTCTTACTGTCTGCCTTGTTTAGGCCCAGCCCGACGTAGCTGCCTGTTCGGCCTGTGCTTCTTTTAACCGACGAACGCTTAGGCGTCGGTCGGAGTTTGCAGAACAGTTTTTCGGTACTGATTTTGCGTACATTATGCCGTCGGATCCTCCGACTACCCCCAAAAAACGCAAAGATAAAGACCGACACTCGCGGTCCGCGGTTTCGGCCGAAACCACGGTAAAGCAAACCGTGAGTGTCTCGGTTTCGGCCGAAACCGAGAAAACTGCTCAAAGTACAGCTGAACCTATTCTAACAACTGAGGCCCCTGCTACAACTCTTGAATCGACCTCAGAAATTTTACCCACTACGGTGGTTGACTTATCAGACACCATCCCTTGGATGTCTCTACCCCAGCACGTGGTGCTGCTAGGCCTCCAGCTGCTATGTCCATTAAGGCCTTCGCCAGGGCTAAAGCAGCCAAGACTACTAAATCAGTGCCTGTTAAACCCCCCACATCCAGGCCCTCTTCTAGTTCTCAAATGCTTTCTTTGGCAGAAGATTTAATTTCCTTAATTAGAGGATCTCAACCTCACCCAGACAGGGCCTCTCAGCCCCCTGAGAAGAGACCTAGGGCAGAGCCCCCTGAGCCAGTTTCTACTGATGATTCTGCTGATGAATCAGACATAACTGATCAGCCTGAGGCTCCTTTCTCCAATTTTGAAGATTCGGATGCTGAAGAATCCATTCCAGCTGCTTCCCCACCAGAAGAATTCTCCTTTGGGGAAACCTTGCATGCCATGCGAGAACAGTTCCAATGGCAGCAACAGGATTTTTCAGACTCCAGAAAAAGACTTAGGACCTTTCTGCACCTCCCACAGCACAGGCCCTTAGCTATACCTCCTGTTCTCTCTGTGGTGGATGATGCTTTCAATGATGTTTGCTCCGCTCCAGATTCTTTACCCCCAGCCCCTGCCAAACCAGACAGATTTTACAGGGTGCCAGATACTCATCACCACCTTTACAAGGCCCCACTTGCAGACCCAGAAACTATATCCCAGGGTCCCAAGGCAGTAGCCGTGACCACAGCTAAAACCCTATTCCTTCTGAAAGGGAAGCAAGGTCACTAGACAGATGGGGTAAAAGGTCTACACTTCAGCTACTCTCTCAGCTAGAGCTTTAAACTGTCAGTTTCACATGATACAATACCAAGAGTTTATGCTTGATCAGTTAACTAAAAACTAACCACTGATGAATCTCTTGATAAGAAATATGTATTAGAGATGGTAAATAACATACAACAGGTTAGCAACCATTCCTTAAAATGTGGCTATGATGCACTGGAGGCTTCATTTAGATCAGCCATGACAGGCACAGTGATAAGAAGGCATGCATGGCTAAAGGAACAAGCTTTACCGGATCATGTTAAAGCTAAGTTGCTAGATGCTCCTATGGACAAGACAAGTCTGTTTGGTACACCTGCCCAGCAGGTTATGAAGAAAATGGAAGAAAAGGCAAAATCTGTTCAAACTGTTAAAGATTTCTTGCAGGTTCAACCCCAAGGTTTAGCAGGAACTGGCCTGCCACTAATTGGTCCTTTCCTGACTCAACAAAATTTCAAAGGGGTAGAAATAGACGTTCCAGAGGCAGAAACCAATCCAGAGGAGGTGCCTACAGAGGCCGACAGTGGCAAGGTAACAACAGAGGCACAGACACAGCCACTGCCACTACATCAGCACAACCGCAGTGACTTAATCCTAAATCCGCCTACCAGGGAACAAATAGCAGCCCCTCTAGGCGGAAAGTTAACCTTATTTTCAAAGAACTGGCACTACATAACAAAAGACAAGTGGATTTTACAAACCATAGATCAAGGTTACCGGTTTCACTTCCACACTTTACCAGTCAAAAGAGGAATGCCAAATCTACCTCCAAATCAAAAACAGAGGCTCTATGCCAGATAATGGAGTTAGCAAACATGAGAGCTGTGGAAAGAGTGCCAACAGCAGAACAAGGAAAGGGGTTCTACTCCAGACTATTCCTAGTTCCAAGAAAGGAAAAAAGTTGGAGACCAATTCTCGACCTGTCCACCTTAAATACATACATCATTGTCCCAAAATTCAAAATGCTGACACTACAGCAACTTCTTCCCATGCTGGGCAAGGAGTCTTGGCTGGTAACTCTAGATCTCAAGGAGGCATACCTGCACGTCCCCATTCGACCAATCTGCAGAAGATACCTCAGATTTCTTGCAGGATCAGAGCACTATCAATTCTCAGCATTGCCCTTTGGCTTATCTACTGCCCAGAGTATTCACAAAATGCCTGGCATCAGTAATCGCCCATTGCAGACTACAGGGAATTCAAATTTACCCATACCTGGACGACTGCCTGCTACAAGGGGACAACAAAAGCAAGCTGACAACAGATTTGCAAAGGGTCATTTACTTGCTACAAGGACTGGGATACACAGTCAACTTACAAAAGTCAAGACTGATACCATCCCAAACAAGGACTTTCTTGGGCGCGGAATTGGACACAGTACAGCAAATGGCATTCCTGACTACAGAAAAACAAAAAGAACTTCCTCTTTACTTCTTGGCACTAACAAAACTGAACAAGTTAACAGCAAGAAAAGTTCTACAGGCCTTGGGCTTCATGGCATCATGCATAATCTTGGTCCCATTTGCCAGACTACATATGAGGAAACTACAGTGGTACCTAAAGAATTTATGGTCCCAACACAGACACAGTCTAGAAACAGAAATCCCACTAATTCCATGCTTAAAACAGGAGTTCCTATGGTGGGCTCAGGCATGCCAGTCAAACCCAGGCCTACCCTTTCGCAGATGTCAACCAAGCCAGACTATCACAACAGACGCTTCAGACCTAGGATGGGGGGCCCACATGCTGGACAAATGCGTGCAAGGATGGTGGACACAGGATCAACTTCACCTGCACATCAATCTAAAAGAAATGCTGGCAGTAAAAATGGCAATCCAAAATTTCAAACCGTTTCTCAGAGGGCCAGTTGATGATAAGGACAGACAACACCACAGTCATGTGGTACATCAACAAACAGGGAGGCACTCATTCATCCCCCCTATGCAGAATGACCTTGGAGCTGTGGACCCTGGCACTCAGCTACAACATTCAGTTGCAGGCAATATTTGTACCAGGGAAAGACAATACTCTGGCAGACATATTAAGCAGAACCACTTCGGATGCCCACGAATGGAAGCTGCACCCGGACATCTTCAAGATCATCTCGAAGAAATGGGGAATGCCACAGATAGACCTATTTGCATCACCTCTCAATTGTCAGCTCAAAAAAATTCTGCACAAGGACATTCCACCCACTAGCATGGAAAGTGGACTCACTCTCCTTCAACTGGAAAGGCCTAACAGCATATGCATTCCCACCTCTTCCTTTGATACACAAGGTACTGCTAAAAATAAGGGAAGAACGTCCAAGGATAATCTTGATAGCTCCAAACTGGCCAAGACAACACTGGTACCCACTACTGAAGAGCATGTCTCGGAACAATATGTGGCCAATACCACTGATGCCATTGATGTTAACTCAGAACAACTACAGCATCATACATCCAAACCTAAAAACGCTGCAACTGACTGCATGGAACATCACATAGCAGCAGCTAACCCAGAACTTTCCCAAAGAGTTAAAGACATTATTCTTGAAGCACGCAGACCTTCAACAAGAAAGAACTATGCTGGAAAATGGAAAAGGTTTGTCATTTGGAGTACGGAAAGAGGAAAAGATGTGTCAAACATAGATATGCCTAACATTCTGGAGTATCTGGCGAACTTCTTCATTCAGGCCTGTCCTACTCCTCCATCAAGATACATGCATCAGCTATTTCAGCAGAATACAGCTTTGATCCACCTGTTTTTCGCACCCTTTGCTCAGGCAGTTCCTCAGAGGAATCAAGAATGTAAAACCTCCAAGGAAACCACCATTACCAGCTTGGGATTTAAACTTTGTGCTAGAAAAGTTGACACTATCACCCTTTGAACCAGCAGCAACAGCAGACCTACAACACCTGTCATGGAAAACTGCTTTCCTACTGGCAATTACTTCAGCAAGGAGGGTTTCAGAACTACAGGCCTTAATGGCAGTGCAACCCTTCCTAATCTTCCACCAAGATAGTGTCCTTGAGGACTAATCCTACATTTATGCCCAAGGTGGTATCCAGAGTGTCTTTAAACCAGGCAATCCACCTACCTACCTTCTTTCCCAACCCACAAAACAGAGGGAAAGAATACTGCATACCTTGGATGTACATAGACAGCTACGCTACTACTTGGACAGAACAAAAATAGCAGAAAGACTGACCAACTCTTTGTAGCCTATGCAACAGGAAGGGAAGGAAAAGCTATTTCCAAACAGACAATCTCCAAATGGATAGGAAATTGCATACGATACTGTTACTCCTTCCATGGAAAACCAATTCCACAGAACATAAGACCTCATTCTACAAGGGCAACAGCCACTACCACAGCCTTCTTACGAGGAGTGGCAACCAAAGACATTATTGAGGCGGCTACTTGGACCTCCGTGCATACATTTGCCAAGCATTATAATTTGCCTCTTTATTCCAGATCCCGAGCAGGGTTTGCCACTGCTGTACTGCAAGGGATCCTAAACACACCATAATCTACTTTTATCCTCCTCCCCTAGTTGGCTATGGTATTCTACCCACTTGTTATGACTGCAGATGCATCCATGAAGGACATAGTACAGTTTTGTACCTACCATAAATGTAGATGTCCGAACTGGATAGCATCTGCAGTCAGGATTACCCTCCCTCCTTCCCCTCTGTGGTACTCCTAGGGTGTTTACCCTCCTAATAGCTAGCTTTTGGGGAGTCTTTATGGTGTATTTGTTTGTATATATGTACATATATGCTTATTGCTGTGTTTACCTCTATCTTTGGAAACATTGGCATCTATCCAAATTTTTAGCCTGCAAGAGGGCTACTGGCATCTGGGGCAAGAAACACTGAGGAAAATGGCGTCGGCTGATGCTTTTATACCCGAAGACCAACAGAGATGACGTCGGGAGGAGTGCGACATCAGCCGAAGCCGGACCCGGACTTTGGAATCCGGCCGACTGCAGGGCTGCCTGACGACAGGACAACCCACTTGTTATGACTGCAGATGCTATCCAGTTCGGACATCTACATTTATGGTAGGTACAAAACTGTACTTTATAAGTACATAACTCCTATTAATTCTAGTCTTTCCTTCTGATAAGGATGGTAAAGCTAAAGTGTTGGGAAAAGTGTATGCTTCTGCAACGTCGATTTTTAGAGCTCGTCAGACTTGCATGTTAAAATTTAATGTTCATCCTACTGATCACTGTTGGTAGTATCCATCTTTATTTGGGTTGTATCCTGTCAAGGGTATAATAACTGACAAGTCTTCCAAAGCTTTGCAGTGCCTTCCACATGCTGAAACTGTCAGCCAGCCTGAACTGAGCTTACTAAGACACGTTTGGGGGCAAAATCCTCCAGATCTGTACTGCCACCGAAGAGCATGTTTCTCTGAGTCTTTTGATCAGTGGTCGGCTCGTGCCATTCCTTTTTCATAGGTTCATAGGTAGGTGCTAGTCTATCGGCCCAAGGGCCTATGTAAGCCTCAACAACAAGGTTCCCTGGCTTGCGCCACCCAAGAAAGTTATTTTCCTGTACCACTGTCGAGCAGAGACACAGAAGTGATCCCCGGAGTGCATTTCCTATTTCCCATCCACTCATCAAAATTTTTCTTGAAGAGTGCTAATGAAGAACTTTGCTTGACATAGATGAGTAGCCTGTTCCAGACTATGGGAAGTGTCTGGGACAGGAATCTATCCCTCCAGCATGTCCTGTTTATTGTGGTGACAAGATTTAGGTCCCTAGAGTGTGTAGCTCGGAGGGATTGGGATTTCTTTAGGTGTAGCATGTTTGACATAGATTTATATGTTAGGCAGAGATCACATCTGAGTAGGCAATATGCTACAGAGTAAAGCTGGAGGTTTTTGAGGCAGTCAGTGTAGGGCATCTGTTTGAGGCCAGTAATCCTCTGTGAGGTACTTCTGTGGCCTTTCCAGCTGCTGCAGATGTCTTGTGAGGTACATTCCAAAAGGGACATTGTACTCTATAATGGGTCTGAGTGTCGAGTAGAGGGGAACAGTGACCTCTTTTTTTTTTTTTTTCTGGATGAGAACCCTTTTATGATGAGGTGTGCTACATAGAAGGACTTCTTGACTACTGTGGCGATGTGACTATCAAAGGAGAGACTACTGTCCACTTGGGTCCCAAGGTCTCATCACACATTCGGTGTTAAGTAGATTGCTGTCTATGTGGTAGTTCACAGGTACAGAGTTTTTTCCAAAAGGAATTACACTGCACTTTTTGGCAGTGAGCTTGATGCCATGGCTCTGACACCAGGCATCTGTCTCAGCGAGACCCTTTTTTTAGGATGTCCACATCGTTTGGGGACTTGACTATGGCTCCTAGCTTGCAGTCATCTGCGAACTTCATTAGCCAGAGGCCTTCTACGTTAGCCTGTACTTCAGAGAAGTAGATACCAAACAGGAGAGAGGTCCCAGGACGGAACTTTGTGGTACTCCACTTGTCACTGCTTTGAGGTCAGATTTGGAGTCTGCAACTTTTACAGTGTGGGTTCTGTCAGTGAGCCAGTTGGCAACCCATCTTGTGATGTAGGGATTTATACCTAGTTCAGTGAGTTTAGCTATAATTCCAGAATGGGGGATGATGTCGAAAGCCTTGGCGAGGTCAAGATAAGCTGTGTGAACCACCTTACCCTCATCTATGGCTTTGGTGACTGCCTCAAAGAAGTCTATCCGGTTCAGGAGGCAAGATCTGCCTTTCACAAACCCAAACTGGGTGGGAGTTCGAGTTTGGAGGTTACCAGTGTCTTTGAGTTCCATGGCTTTGCAGACCAGGCTCGTCAGGCTAATAGGTTGATAGTTCCCAGGGTCTGTGGTGGCTTCCCCTTTGTGGAGTGGGATAACTGTTGCTCTGTGCCTTTCAGTGGGCACAAAGCCCTGATGTGAGACTATTATTGAACATGGTTCTTAAGTGGGGAGCCAGTTTGTTCTGAAGTTATTAAAATGCAGCCTGGGATGTTGTCCGGTCCCATGGATGCTGTGTTTTTGGCTTTAGATAGTGCAGCTTTTACCTGCGTAGTTGTGATTACAGGGACTCTGCATTCTTCCTGTATAGATATGGGCCCTTTAGGGGGTGAGGGGGTGGGTAAATTTAGCACTGAACCCATCTACCAGGATGTTGGCAATATCAGTTGGTTCTGTAATTTTCGTGCTTTTGTGCTGTAACTCAGAGCAGATTCTTTGGTGGTAAG
Organism: Protopterus annectens; assembly: GCF_019279795.1. Classification (NCBI taxonomy): domain Eukaryota; kingdom Metazoa; phylum Chordata; order Ceratodontiformes; family Protopteridae; genus Protopterus; species Protopterus annectens. The sequence goes on from NC_056725.1 coordinate 1,423,386,097, forward strand.
CTTTCATTTTTCTTATTTGTGTTGCTGTTTTATGACTTTAGTCTTCAAGAAAGTTATTTTAAAGCTAGGAGTGATGTCATTTAACTGCTGTCAAAAGGCAGGAAATTCCTCATCTGTTGTACCAAACCCTTCCCTCTTGTCTTGCATCATGGGCTGTAACTGGGGGTAAAAGAAGCAGATCCTCCTTCCCAGTTGGTAAAATTATTTTATTCAATAATGTTTTAATGCCGAAGAATGAAAATGCTTTGAGATGAGTTCTGGATAGTTCCCAAGTTCTAAATGCTTTCACCTTCCTACCAGTTACCCCTTCTTCATTTGAGTTTTTAGTAGTAGCCTGGGAAACACCTATGAACCTAATAACCACAAGGGCCTTTTAAGCCTAGCCATGCATCCTAAATCTCTGACATGTTCTAATACCCTGGATAAGTGTAAGCAGGGGCTTGGGGGACAAAACAATTTACAAGCAGAGGCCTGGGAAATGAACCATTTACAGGTTGTCTGTGTGCATTGGAGACAAAGGTGCCAAACGAGGGATGAATTTCCTGTAACCCATCTAGTTGTCCAAGTTGCACTTGAATTGGGTTAGGGAGGAACACTGCTTCATGTGGATGGGGAGTTTGTTCAAGAGAAAGGTAGTCTGTGGGAATACATACTCGTCTCTCCACCATGTTCTGTTTATATCACAGGCAAGGTTTAAGTCTTTAGAATGGGTAATCCAGGTGCTGTTTGGTTTGCAGATATGCAGGAGGCTCATAAAGGTGGGGTCTAACAATTCCTTCTATTCCAGGCATAGATGTTCTCTCAATAGCCTGTAGGAGCTAGAATACAGGGATAGGGCCTTGAGGCGGTTTGCATAGGATATGTTACTTATGCTCTGTATTCTTTCAGTGAGGAACCTCTGTGTATGTTCAAGTTGTTGGATATGCCTGGTTAGGTACATACCAAAGGGGGCATTGTATACACTAATAGGTCTGATTAATGTCAAATACAGTGGAACAATGACTTCCTTGGACCCAGATGCCACACCTATGTTTGTAAGTTGCACAACAGAGAATTCCTCACTACTGTAGACACATGATGGTCAAAGGCTAGTTTACTGTGTGTGTGTGTGTGTGTGTGTGTGTGTGTGTGTGTCCAAGTCCCTGACTACTGGCTCAGTTCTTGGGGGGTGTGTTGTCAATGTGATAGTTACCAGGGGTGGATGACTTCTCAAATGATACCATTGTGCATTTCTTGACATTGAGATTTAGTCCATAGCTCTGACACCAGTTATTAGCCCTTCCTGGAGAACGTTTGTGTCAGTTGGAATTCATTGACAACTCCCAGTCTGTAATCTGCAAATGTAGTCTGTCAAGGGCCATTGACTATGGCCTTGACTACAAAGAAGTAAATGACAAAAAGCAGTCCCAGGACTGATCCCTGAGAGTCTCTGCTTGTGAGTGGCCTCTTTGTAGATGTGGGCTCCCAATTTCTACCTTCCTGGGTCCTGTATGTACGTCAGCTGGCTAACCAGTGGGTAACATAAGGGTTTGTACCCAACATCTTGAACTTGTCAATGTTCAATTGTTGCCTTGGTCAGGTCAAGGTAAGCAATGTGAACCACTTTGCCCTCATACATTGATTTGGTGACCTTCTCAAAGAAGTCCACCAGGTTGAGTAGGCATGAGCTTCCCCCTTACAAAACCTAACTGGTATGGGTCCAGTGTGTGGTGGTTTCCTTTAGTTTGAAAGGTACATACTGTCACATTCCTATTCATTCAGATGTCATTTGGATTTAAGGTTGTGTGTGTGTGTATCACATTGTCAGTTCTTGCTTTACCCTTTTGGCTATCCACTGCTCCCAGAGTGAAAGTGTCCAGCTCTTGTCATAACCCATTGTAGGCTGCAGGGTATTCACATTTTTTCCATATTTACATGACTTGTTTGTCTTTTGACGTGTAAGGAATCTTTCCCTTGGGTGACATCTTCGACACAGACCGGGATTCCAGGTGAAGATTTAAATGCCTTTTTTTTTTCCTTGTATGCCATACAGGATTATTTTTTCTTGGGTATTTGCTAAACACCTCATTTTAAAGAGCTTTTTTCCAATGGAAAAAAAAGTAAATCTATATTTAAATCTATGCTAATGTTTTTCTACTCTGATTTCGGTCACTGTGAGGGAGTCTGTCGGGCTTCTGGGTCTCATGGCATCCATGATTCTCATACCTCTTGTAGAACTCCAGATACCCTTGTATCTTTTTTTTTTTTTTTTTTTTTTTTTTTATGTGAAGAGTGTCTGATCAAAGCACCAACATCCATTTTATTTCAAATTCCAGTTCTGGGATTTGTGAAGAGAGAGATGTCTAACATCCCTGAATCCAGGTCTCCCCTCTCCTGATCTAAAGCAGTCAGCCCAGATGCCTTGCACTTTCCTTTGGGAGCAGTATCAAGGGAGTAAAGTACAAGGTCTGTAGGACTAGAAAGACAGACCAAAGCAGATAAACATAATAGAAATGTTATCAGGGCTCTTAATGGTCTGAATCATCTTAAGTACCCAGAACCTCAACTACTTACAGACAGTATTGCAGTGATGTGGTACATAAACATGCAAGAGGAAACCAGATGATGTTCATAGTGTTTCACTGTTGCAGTCATTACACTTGGGTTATCCTGCTGGCAGGCGACCCGCAGTCAGCCCGAGTTCCAAAGTCTTGGTCCGGCGTTGGTTGCTGTCACCTCTTCCCTGATGTCAGTGTGCCAGGGGTATACAAGTTGCAACCAACGCCGTTTTCTTCCGTCTTTCTTGCTGCGCGGTGCCTGAAGCAAAAGCAGCTGGCAAGTGCCGGGCGGCCGACTCCTGAGATTTTCAAAAATTGAGTTTCAGAACCGACGTCTTCAATAAAGCTAAGTACCCCATTTGGGAAACTTTTTCTTGCTCCAGACCGATGTCAGTAAAAGTTAATTGTATTTCTTGTGGGAAGCAAATACCTCATAAGGACTTTCACTCTTACTGTATTCCATGCCTAGGCCCTGACCACAATGTCACTAGTTGTGGGGTTTGTGCTAGATTCAATAAAAGCACTATTAAACGTCGGTTTGATTTTTCTTTACATTATTTTGGCCGAAGGTTTAATTGCATTATGCTGTCGGAACAACCGACCAGAATTTATTAAAAAACGCAAAGACAAAAGGAGAGGCATCCGAGGTCCAAAACAGACGACGAAGCCTCTTCTAGGCCAGTCGCCGGTTCTCAGTGAGGCGCTTTCGCAGCCCTTGATACCCGCTACCTCAGAGCCACAGGCCGTAACCGACAGCCACATGGAGATACCTAGGCCTGTGGGGAAACTCAAGGTATTGGGCCTACGGAAACTATACCCTCAGATGGGTCCGGAGCCGCTGAGTAGGCATCGGCTTTTGAGGGTGTTTTCAGACCTTCATAGCTTACAGTTAAGCCCAGTACAGCAGCAAAGGCAAAGTCAAAAACACCATTAAAGACAAGGAAACTAGTATAGCATTCTCCAGAACAGTCATCCATGCCAAAGAAACAGATGCTTAAAATGGCCGAAGACCTAATTACTTTAATCAGGGGTTCCCACCCCCCTCTTGACAAAAGGCCTAGGCAAGACACTGATTATGATTCCTCTGACCAGGTTTCTATTTCCTCTGACTCCTCCTCTGATCAGGGATATTCACTCCCTCCCTATGAGGACTCTGATGCAGAAGAGTCCATACCTTCAGCCTCTCCACCTGTGGATTTTTCCTTTGGGGAAACCCTGCACACCATGAGGAAGCATTTTCATTGGAAGAGCCAGGTTTATTCAGAACCCAAGAAAAGGCTTAGAGACTTCCATTTATTACCTCAGCACAGGCCCCTGGCTATCCCCCCTGTGCTTGATATTGTTGATGATGTTTTTTCTGAATCCAGTCAGTCTCCTGATTCTTTACCCCTTGCACCAGTCAAGCCAGACAGGTACTACAGAGTCCCTGACACTCATAAATTTAAACCCAGCTGCTGACACAGAAGCAAATTTCTCAGGGTCCAAAAGGAGTTGAGGCTTCCACTGCTAAAACGCCTGTCCCCTCTGATAGGGATTCTAGAGCTCTGGACAAATGGGGGGGGGGGGGGAAGAGTTTACACTTCTGCTACTTTAGCTGTAAGAGCTTTAAACTGTCAGATGTTATGTGATCCTATCTCGCCTACATTTGACTGATGGGTTCGCTCCGACTCGGCACGCTTATGCCAAAGAGCGTAGTCTCTTATTGGCTGAGCTTACTATATCCCAGGATGCACCACTACCAATCCCCCAGATCTCGTTTGCCGCTAACAAGCGAAGACGTGGTCTCGAGCTTGGCTGAGCTAAGTAGGGTTTTTCACTTACTTTCCTGTCAGGAATTTCTTTAAAATTCAACAAAAAGCTTTTTTAAAAAGCTATCGTCTGTTTTGTGTGTGTGAGTGGAGATTTTGTTCTTGGTGAAATTCTTGTGTAGTGACTGAGTTGGCTGACTAGAAGTCCCATTTGCGTTGAAGGGCCTCCCCTGTCAGTCTGTTGTCTAGCGAGTTCCGTACTATTTAGGGATCTAAGATCCTTTAGTCTCACCCTTTTCTATGTGTGACAGTCCTTCTTAAAAGAAGCAGAAAGGAGAAGGGAAAGAAATTTTTCTGTGATAGTTAGTTTGTGTTTTTGGCTAGTTCACTGATTTGAGTGCCATAATGTCACAGGCTCCTAGGCCTTCAGGGTTTAAAAAGTGCACTAAGTGCAGTTTCAAAATGTCGATCACTGATGATCACTCTCTCTGTGTGTACTGTTTGGGCGCCAAACATTTGCAGGAGTCATGTAGCGTCTGTCACGCTTTTTCCTCGAGGGTCCTCCAAGAGAGGAAAAATAAACGTATTTTAAAAGGACTTGTTAAACCTTAATTTGAAGAGGCATTAGCTTCCTCTCCTTCTCCTGCTAAGAAGAAAAGGGCGTCGGCTCCGACCAGTCCGTCGGAACCGACCGCCAAAAGACATAGGCAGGCTTCTCCTTCGGCTCCACGGACTTCGGAGCCGAGGATGGAACGGTCTGCCTCGTTGCCTCCAGCCTCGACTCCTCTGGCTTCGGAGCCGATGGCTGGGGCATCGAGAGGCAGGTCACCTTCATCGGCTCCACTGATCTCGGAGCCGATGAAGGTCGTCCGCTCAGACACTTCCTCCTCGGCGCCGAAGTCCTCTTCGGCACCGATGGAAATTGGTTTGGACACTCCTTCGGTGCCGATAGTTATCGAGTCGATTCGGAGCCGGTCCCCTAGTCCCTTGGAGCCGTTGGAGAGGCCTACTCGGACCCGTTCGGTCTCTTCCAAGTCATCAAGGATGTCAGATTCGGACATAGACAGGGTGCTCCAAAGACTTTTCCAGTCCCCAGTCTTTCAGAAATTAGTTTCGGCTCCGACCCACTTGGCTTCGGAGCTGATAGCCCATTCCATTGCTGTTCCTCCTCCGACCGCTTCGGCTCCGTCGGAGCAGGTGCTGACGGAGCCAGTAGAGATCCTAGGGTCGGCTCCGACCCTTACTCTAACCCCGGCCTTCGGGTCGGAGTTTAGCACGCGGACTTCTTCGGCTGGGCCCGGGGGTGATGTTTCGGGACCAGTGCAGTCGGTTCCAAGCCTCCCTCTCGGTGCTTCGGCCGCGGGACTTCCGTCTGCTATCATGGCTCCGGAGACTGGACCCTCCCAGGATTCTGGGGGTCCGGCCTTCAGAGCTATGAGGAGTGCCTTGGCCAAGTCATCTTTGGCCGTCTCTACAGCTTTACCGGCACCTTCCCTGGGCATGGAGACTGGGTCTTTGGCTGTTCCCCTGTCTTTAGACAGCGGAGCCCCGGGGCCTGAGGTTACCCCCCACGGGGGGTTCCCCTCCTCCTGAGGGTCTTTCGGAGTTGTCTTTGGAGGAGCCCCCAAGGAAGAGATCGTGCAAGAGGAAGCACGTAGACTCCCCCGATGAGTCTATTACATTGGACACTGATCTTGATGATGCGGAGGGGTCCCCAAAGTCGTCCTCGGATGATGTCTCATTTGCAGACATTCTAGAGATCCTCAAGCAACGAGGCGGCTGGAATTCCAAACCCCCTTCCGCTGATGAGTCGGTGTTCCTCAAGGCCTTCGGGGCTCAGCCCTCCGCCTCCTGGGTGTCTCCGCCCTTCGAGCTCCTGGATTTGGTTTGTCGAAGGGCGTGGGAACATCCAGATACTGTGGAACCAGTGCCTTCTCGCCCTAACAAATTTTTGTCTGCCCCACCCGAGAAGGAGTTCTTGACGAAAGGCGTGGCTGTAGATGCTATGGTGGTGGCATCTGCTACACAGCAGGACGTGGCAGAGGCTTCAACGTCCGTCCATCCTCCTAATAAGGAGTCTAGGAGCATGGACCAGTACGGGAAGCGTACCCTGACTTCAGCGGCCTTCACTCTGAGGTCCCTGAATTATTTGGCACATTTCACCAGACTACAGAGGGATCTGATCAAGGAACTCTCAGACTCCCTCTCAGGTAACCTACCTGAGCAGCTAGCCCAGTCGGTTAGCTCTCAGTTGGCTACCCTTAACTCTATTTCTAACTCGTCCATGCGGCTCATTTCATATGCGGCCGAAGGGGCGGGTAGAGCGGCAGGCACAGGCGTGGCTCTACGAAGACAAGCCTGGCTCCGTTTGTGTCATTTCGCGGAGGCCTTCAAGTCTTCCTTTGCCGACGCTCCCTTTGATGGGTCCTCTTTGTTTGGACCCAAGGTGAAGGACACTCTTACCCGCTGTGAGCAGGAGGGAAAGACTTTATCTGCCGTAGGAGCACGATTTTCCACTCCCTTTGGGCCTTATCCCAAGGCTAAAAGAGGAGGGAAGATGTGGTTCCGAAAATCACAGAAATTCTTTCCTCAACAGCAGGAAGATTCCCCTTCCAGAGGCAGAGGAAGGGGAAACTTTTCTGGGAGACGCCGTCCCAGAGGCGGCAGAAGCCCCCGCAACACTGGAGACCACTAGTCCTTTCGTGGCTGTTCAGCCTCCCACACTTCATGAGGGATTGCCCGGCTGTGCTGTTCCGGAGCCAGTCGGGTGCCGTTTTGCCAAGCACCTAAAAGCCTGGGAGTCTATTACTCAGGACAGATGGGTGCTTGGATTGTGCGGAGGTTACACCATTCCCTTCACACGCCCACCCCACCGTCCAAAAAATCCGGACCCACCACCCAGTCAAAGGGAAATTGCAGCCGTAGAAGCTTCAAAGCTGCTAGAAAAAGGAGTCATCCAACCGGTCCCCACAGACCAGATAGTGCCAAAGAAGACAGGGGACCTGAGACCCATTTTGGATCTCAGCAAACTAAACCAGTCCGTCATGAAGTCCAAATTCCGAATGGTCACTTTACAATCCATTCTCCCATTGCTGGAGAAGGATGTTTGGATGTGCTCCATAGATCTCAAGGACGCCTATTATCACATACCGATACATCAGGCGTCCAGGAGGTATCTGCGCTTCAGCCTGGGAGACAGTCATTTCCAATTTTGCGCTCTGCCCTTTGGTCTCACCACAGCCCCCAGGGTGTTCACCAAGTGTTTGGCAGTAGTGACTGCTCACCTGAGGAGTCTCGGATTCCAAGTGTTTCCCTATCTTGACGACTGGCTCCTGACTGCCACCACCAGGCATCTACTACTAGAGAACTTACAAGCCACCATCTCCCTGGGTGCCTCCCTGGGAATTACATTCAACTGAAGTTATGGTGAGTACATAACTAAAAGTTTCACATGCTTAAATACCAACAGTACCTCATGTCATTGTTAAAACAGACAATGGTTTCAAATACAGAAGGTCCTGACAGTAAGGAAATGCAGGATTTATTGCATGCAGTTGAACAAGTGGGAAAGCATACTCTGCAATGTGGTTTTGATTCATTAGAGGCTTCTTGTAGAGCCGCAGTTACAGGCTCTGTTCGGAGGCATGCTTGTTTGAAAGAACAAAGTTTACCTGACCATGTTAAAGTAAAATTATTGGATGCTCCATTACAACATGATACTTTATTTGATGTTAAAGCAGAAGAGGTGTTAAAGAAAACAGAGGATAAAGCAAAGTCAATGCAGACAGTGAAAGATTTCTTACAGGTTCAACCACCTAGATTTAGCAGAAACTGGCCTTCAGAAAATTGGTCCTCTCCAGTGTCAGGCCACAAAAAGGCAGATACAGATGCCCAAGAGGCAGATCTCAGCCCCAAGGTTCCTACTGACCCAAGCAATGGAGTGCTTCAGCCCCCAAAGGAGGGGAAGACAAATCACAACCTTATAGGAAACAGTCCAAATGACTTCCCTCTGAAAATACCAAGCACTTAACTTTTGACAGCACCCCTAGGGGGGAAGCTAGCACTTTTCTCACAAAATTGGCACATAATCACCCAAGACCAGTGGGTGCTGAACATTTTCTCAGGGTTACAGGTTCCACTTCCACACGCTTCCCAAACCAAAAGGTATGCCAGACTTTCCTCAAAACCAATGGGCAGAGGCACAAAAACAAATTGCTCTTATGGACATGGGAGCTATTCAAAAAGTTCCACAGCAAGAACAGTGACAAGGATTTTACTCAAGACTTTTCTTAGTACCCAGAAAGGACAATGCCTGGAGACCAATACTGGACCTGTCAATCCTAAATACTTTCCTGGATGTTCCAAACTTCAAAATGTTAACACTACATCAACTTCTACCCATGCTGGGCAAGAAGGCTTGGCTAGTTACTTTGGACCTCAAGGAGGCATACCTGCATGTCCCAGTTAGTCAGTCTTGCAGAAGATACCTCAGGTTCATACCAGGCTCAATGCTTTACCAATTCTCTGCACTGCCCTTTGGCTTATCTACTGCGCCCAGGGTCTTCACAAAATGCCTGGCACTAGTAATTGCATTTTGCAGACAAAAAGGTATTCGGTTCAGAATTCAAATATGTCCGTACTTGGACGACTGCCTTATTCAAGCAGTGAGCAAGGACATTCTTCTAAAGCATCTGGCGTTAGTAAAAAGATTGCTAATTTGCCTAGGGTACACAGTAAACGAAAAGAAATCAAAACTAGTGCCCTCTCAAGAGAGAATATTCCTGGGTGCAAGCTTAAGTAAAACTGCCTAGATGGCTTATCTCACGCCAGACAAAGGAACTGATTCATTACTTTCAAATGGCAACAAAAACCCAGCTCCCTGCAAGAAAAATTCTGCAGGCCCTGGGCTTCATGGCATCCTGCATTCTACTAAATCCATATGCAAAACTGCATATGAGGAAGCTACAGTGGTATCTAAAAAGTGTTTGGACTCAGCATTGTCACAGCCTGGAGACTATCATAACTTTAATTCCCTGCCTACAACAGGAGTTTCGATGTTGGGCCCAGGCCTGTCACCACAACAAGGGACAGCCTTTCACTTTACCCACAGCCAGGCAAACAATAACAACAGATGCATCAGATTATGCCTGGGGGGCACATATGGCAGGAAAATGTATTCGGGGCCCGTGGCCCAAGGAACAAATGCGTCTTCACATCAATCAAAGAGATGCTAGCTGAAAGCTTTCAAGCACCTACTACATTCAGGACAACTATTAATAAAGATGGACAATACCACAGTTATGTGGTACATAAACAAGCAAGGGGACTACACATTCCTACCCTATATGCAGGCAAGCCATGACTTTGGGGAACTCAGCACTGACCTATCAAGTACATCTGCAGGCACAATTCCTGCCAGGACAAAAAATACAGTGGCAGACGAACTAAGCAGCAATCTCATGGATCCTCACGAATGGAAACTAAATCCACATGTGTTCAGCATGATAACGAGGAAATGGGGACGCCCAGATATAGATCTTTTTGCCTCCCTTCACAATTACCAAATACAGAAATTCTGCACAAGAACTTATCACTCTCAAGCATGGAAAGTGGATGCTCTATCATTCAGCTGGAAAGGCCTGACAGTCTATGCCTTCCCTCCAATGCCTCTCCTTACCAAGGTACTCCTAAAAGTCAGACAAGAAAGGCCAAAAATGCTCCTGATTGTCCCAGACTGGCCACACCAGCACTGGTACCCAATCCTAAAGTAGTTTGTCTCAAATCCCAGCTTGTCCTCTGCCTCAAATTCCTCATCTTCTGACACTAAAAAAGTCAGATTCTGCGCAGTCAATTCAGAACCTTAAATCTGGCAGCATGGCAGATAATGTAGCCACTCAGACTGCACCTCTCTCTAAAGCTGTTATGGATGTCATTTTAGAAGCCAGGAGGCCCAGCACTAGGAAATCTTATGCAGAAAAATGGAAGAGATTCTGTGCTTGGAACCAGGCACAAGGGCTATAGAACCACTTGTCCCTAATATACCTCAGATTTTACAATACCTAACTGAGATGCCTATCAAAGGCCTATCTTTCTCATCAATTAAAATCCATGCCTCTGCCATTTCAGCTCATTACAATATGGAACCTCCTACTTTTTCATATCCTCTACTACGACAGTACCTCAGAGGGGCAAAAAGTATAAGACCCCCAAGGAGAGCACCGGTACCAACTTGGGATCTCAATTTTGTTTTAGAAAAGCTCACACTGCCTCCTTTTGCACCAGCCAGAACAGCTGATCTAAAATTCTTATGGAAAACTGCTCTTCTCCTAGCAATAACTTCAGCAAGAAGAGTCTCAGAGTTACAGGCATTAATGGCTGTGGAACCTTTCATTATTTTTCACCAGGACAGGGTCTCTCTTAGGACAAACCCAACATTCATACCAAAAGTGGTCTCCAATGTGGCCTTGAACAAAACTATTCATTTACCTACTTTCTACCCAAATCCCCAGAATAAAGGGGAGAGACTTCTGCACTCTTTGGATATACACAGACAGCTACGATTCTACTTGGACAAAACAAAAGCTTTCAGAAAAACTGAGCAACTGTTTGTAGCCTATGCTGCAGGATCACAAGGAAAGCCTATTACAAAGCAGACCATTTCAAAATGGATAGGCCACTGCATCCGCTTCTGTTATGCGCAAGATGGCAAATCGGTGCCTAAGGGCATTAGGCCTCATTCTGCCAGAGCAGCAGCCACTTCAGCAGCTTTTCTCAGAGGAGTACCAACCGAAGACATTTTAGAAGCTGCAACCTGGAGCTCAGTGCACACTTTCACCAAGCACTACCACTTACCTCTCTACTCTAAATCCAGAGCAGGCTTTTCCACTGCAGTTCTGCAGGGTCTGGTAGCCTCTCCAAATCCTATATAGACCCAAGCCGCCCAACCTCAGCTTTGGGATTCTACCAAAGTGTAATGACTGCAATAGTGAAACACTATGAACATAGTACAGTTGTGTACTTAACATAAATGTAGATGTTCAAGTGTATTCACTGTTGCAGTCCAGGTTACCCACCCACCATCCCCCTTTTCATTGCTGGGACTTTTCTGTACTTCTCAACTCTATACACTTATGTGGTGTATTTGCTTGTAGATGAAGGAAATGTTTATAGTAATATATGCATGTTTTTGGCATACTTTTATCTTTCCAGCCTTCCTATCTGGGGGCACCTGACATCTGGGGCAAGAAAAACTGAAGGAAATGGCGTTGGTTGCAACTTTTATACCTCTGGCGCACTGACGTCGGGGAAGAGGCGACAGCAACCGACGCTGGACCAAGACTTTGGAACTCGGGCCGACTGTGGGTGGCCTGCCAGCAGGACCCAAGTGTAATGACTGCAACAGTGAATACACTCTAATATCTACATTTATGGTAGGTACACAACTGTACTTTTACCTCCACACCAATACAGACTAGCCGTGTAACTGTGGGATATAACTTCACAGCTGAGTCTCACTCTGTAGGCATGCTACATTCCATCTGAGCAACATTGTGTGGCAGACAAACTGAGCTGGCAAAGGCAGAGACTTGTGATAAGAGGTGCTCACCATCCGTGTGGAGTTCTTTGGGCTGATCTTTTTGCCCCCTCTCTGAACAACCAACTGGAAAATGTTTCCTCCAGGACTACTTGTGAGAAGGACTGGACGACAGATACCTTTCCCTTTCCTTAAACAGTAGTGTTTCTCTGTGCCTTTCCACTCCCCAAGATCATAATGATGACTCCCTTCTGGTCTAGGCAGCAGTGGATGATTATCTTTGTGTTTCATTGTTGCAGTCATTACATTTGGGTAATCTGCTGGCAGGTTGCCCTCAGTCGGCCTGAATAACAGTCTTGGGTCCTGCGTTGGTTGCTGTCTCCTCTTCCATGATGTCAGGGGTATAAAACATGCAGCCGACACCATTTTATTATGTCTTTCTTGCTGCGCGGTGCCTGAAGTAGAAGCAGTTCGCAAGTGCCGGTTGGCAGACTCCTGAAATTTTCGCATTCGAGTTTCAGAACTGAAGTCTTCAACTAAAGCTAAGTACCCTGTTGGGGAAACTTTTTCTTGCTCCTTACCGATGTCAGTAAAAATTAATAATTGCATTACTTGTGGGAAGCGAATACCTCATAAAGATTTTCATTTGTACTGTATTCCTTGCCTAGGCCCAGATTATAACGTGCCTTGCTGTCGGTTTTGTGCTAGATTTAACTAGCACACTATTAAGCGTCTGTATATTTTTGCTTCAAAATATTTTGGTTCCAGATTTAATAAATCAAGCAAGAAATACTTGAAAAATGTGTCCATCACCAACTTATGCCTTTTTTAACTCAGAATCTTCTCATAACTCCTACCCAGCATGGCTTCCGCCCTGGCCACAGCACCACTACCGCCTTACTATCCGTCTTAGACACAGTAAATCGAGCACATGATTCTGGATTACTAGTATCCACAGTACTGCTAGACCTTTCCAAAGCCTTTGATACAGTCTCCCACAAGCACCTTCTCTTTCATCTCTCCAACCTCCATCTCTCCCAGATACCCTTTCCTGGTTCTCCAGCTACCTATATGACCGATCTCAAGCTGTCAGATGGAAGAACTCTACCTCCTCCTTCTTGCAACACCCACTGGTGTTCCCCAGGGGTCCATCCTCGGACCCATACTTTTCAACATTTTCATTAACAACCTTCACTCAATCATCCCTGATACGACAGTTATCCAATATGCAGACGAGACTACCTTAGTCTGTGCCGCCTCCAACCTACCTAAACTCCTGACTAAAACTCAAAACAGCTTTTTCCACTACCGAAAACTGGATGCACCAAAACCATCTCTCTCTCAACTCTAATAAATCCAAAATACTTCTCTTTCCTCCCTCCAGAAATTTCTCCTTTGACAAGAATGCTTTCAAAGTCCTTAGCCAAAGCAACTCTGCCATTGAAGTGGTCCTTTCTGCAAAACTCCTCGGCATTACCAGACACGAACACCTTAAGTTTGTTATCCACTTCCAACAAAACATAAAGAAAACACATCAAAAACTAGGCATGCTCTATAGAAATAACCGCTTTCTCTCCAACTCCGCAAGGAAAACTATTGCTAATACCTACCTCCTACCTTCTCTATTATATGGAGCACCTCTACTAACTAACCTATCTTCTTCCAGCACCTCTAAACTTGCTATAATAAAATCTGCAAATTCGCAACTAAATCTAAAACCTCTACTCACCATTGCCTTAACCCTACAATCTCTGAACTGGCTGGAACTCTCAAACCTCCTAGACTATTTCCAACTAACCACCGCGCACAAATTAATATTCTATCCAGATACATGCCCAGCCTTAAACATCCTTCCCCCTTGCATCCCAACCAGATCTCTCAGATCTGAACACCAAAATTTAATCTCTGTCCACAAACCCAAACGCCCTGCAGGCCAACTCCTCTCTTTCACTGTAGGCAAAAAATGGAACTCTCTCCCTCCTTCACTCAGGACTACACCTAACTCTGAATCCTTCAAAACCCTACTTTTCTCTTGCCTATCCACTAAACGTAAATGCTCCTGCTTTCACCCTACATAACAATCTTAAGAATTTCCCCTTTGAGCTCTCCATACTCCTGCTCTTCTCTGCACTATTACCTCTTTTTCTATTCTCTAATTAAACCTAAGCTAACATACACAGACTAAGCATTTTCTCTCTCTTGACTCCAAGTATTGTATGTATTGTAAATATCAAATAATTCACTGATGCTTATTGTCAAGTCAGTCTAAACTTACTGCCCTGAATGTAAATGCCTACAAACTGTGCTACCTATGTCAACATTGTATTTCAATGTCAATTTATCCACTTGTACGTAATTGCATATATGCATTTACCATTGCAGTATGTAACCTGTGTATCCATATATGCATGTACTTACCATTGCATTATGTAACCTTTGTAATCATATTGCTTATTGGAGCTTTTCTACCTGGGCCTCCACTGAAAATGGGCACACCACTGGCCCAGTGGACTTAACCGGTAATCAAACTGAAATAAATAAATAAATTACCCTGAAA